>NC_021164.2:62119216-62169254 GCF_000331145.2 Cicer arietinum
TTTTATTTTTTAAATAATTAAATTAATAATTTAATGTATTTCATTTTATTTTCATGTTACAATATAAATTTCTTTTCATTTAATTGTTATCATTATTTAATTTTTATTATCATTTAATTTATTTATTTAATCACTTTAATTATAATAATTTTTAATTTTACCTATAATAATTATTTATTATTATAATAATAATAATAATAATTAAAATATAAATTTTATTTATAATTTATTACTATACTTTATTGTAATTTAATATTAGTATTTTATTTTTTAAATAATTAAATTAATAATTCTAATAATAAACTAACTTTAAAATATAACAAAAAAAAAAAAACCAACCCAGTGGGAGGTCGCTTCCCCAGGAAACGACCCCCTATTAGCATAAAAAAATTTCCTCTTCAGGAGGTCGCTTCCCCAGGGAACGACTTCCTGTTGGAACGAAAAAGTAGGGCTCAGGGAATATTGTTTCAGAGTAGGGCATTTGGGGAATAACAAATAAAAAAAGGGATATAAGCATTCAAATCCCTACTTTTCCTCGCTATATATCGCACAGCTCCAATTTTAGAAAACATATATTAAATAATAAGGCTCCACTTGTTTAAGATTGTAAAAAAAATATTTGTATAAAAGAATATTTTTTTTTTATGTTTTAGTTATATTTATTCAAGTATTTTTCAAAAATCATATTGTTAAAAAAGTTTATTCTATTTTTAATAAAGAAGAAAATATAAAATCTTTTTTTTTGTCAAAAAAAATTCTTTCAAAATTTCTTTAGTGCTAAAAATATTTTACGTTTCTAATTTATGCTACATTTAAAGATATCTCACTCCAAAAGTAGGTGAGTAAAATCTTCATTTATAATTATTGAATATCAATTTTTTTTTTAATTTATAACAAACCTTGATTTTGTAAAATTAATATTACTTAAAAGGGTTTTAAACATAAAATTTAATTTATATTTAGATATTTTTACAACAAAAAAAACTAAATTAAACAATAAATTTAATTAAAGATCAAGTGTACGGTTAAAAACTGTGAGTTAATACTAACTTCAAATTAAAATTATTTCTAGAATATAATCATTTCTACTAAAAAACATTTAAGAATGTCAAAATTAATTCTACAACTTATAAATGCACAACATTATAATCGTTTTAGGACCATTGATTATTGATTGATAATTATGTAGTATAATAATACAATCCATGACTCATTAACCGACAGTGTCAATGCCCAATTGTTTTTCTCTAATCCTTTTAGGACCATGTCATTTAAATTATGAATTGATTCTAATTCAACATTAGTTTGAATATCAGAAGACGTCCACGAGCACAACAAATAAGCAATTGAACAACAACAACAAAAACCAAAGAGACTAAAAAACAAATTGATTAATTGCTCTCAGGCTCTGATGTTCCATGGTGTTTTACTTACATGTACAGAAGCAGTTAACTCAGCTGTTGCTTACATTTACTTGCAAAAGATACCTATAAAATTTGGGGCAAAAACCCTACTGGGCCATACAAAGCAGGACGGATCTGTGATCCTTAAACGTGCCCCTAACCCTGGTAAGGCCCCTGACTACAAAAAATTGAGCTATACATACATCACTTCTGCCAATGAAAAAATTGATAGCAAGAGTTACAGCTACACTACTACTCCTCTTTCACTTCTAGGGACTGCAGTTCGTCTAAAAGCCGATTATATTGATGTCGGGCTTCCTCTATTTTACTTCTAAGCTTTGTCGCCTGCACAAGCATAGCCATTTCTCATAGATCACCAAAGACATTAAATAAAATTTCCACTCGTCACAAACATTGCAGCGTATATAAGTTTCACAAAAAATCCACCATAGCAGTTAAAAGATATTTTAGTATTTAACACTTGACTTCAGGGATACAAAACTTCAATCGTACAATTTACCAAATCAAGGTTTGTGTTTCTTCTTTTCTGTGACTTTTTTTAAGGGGTGGATAATTTAGAATAATTATTTTTAATGCAGAATCAAAGAATCCCAGTATTCCACAATTCTTTAAATACAACTCAGCCAGAGTATAATATACAAAAGCTGTTTGCTATGAATTAGGCAACAGGAAAAACAAAGTAATTAACCAAGCATTACCATGAAATTAAGTTCTTCCCTTCTCTTTTCAAATTCCAAACATCTGCAGGGAAAAGAGGAATACAGATAAGATGTATAACTGCCATTTGTAATTCAAAATAGGAGAAAAATGAAACCAATCCAACAATAAAAACAGCATAATATAATTTATTTGTCAACATGATTGGAACCAATCCAACAAGCTCGACACTAGTATTCCATAAAATATAGAATTATCAGACGGGCTGTATATTAGAAATATACTCACTTTGTATGTAGTTTCTTATTTTCTTGCATCAACTGTATAGCCTCTTGATTCACAACCTGGTCTGCAGGAGTTGTGGTGATCTACATAAAATGCAAGGGTGAAGTGGCATTAAAATATTTTACAATGAACTAGATTGTAGAATCTTAGGTCCAAGTAAATTAATAAAAGTGAAAAACAGGCAGTTATTTTAGAGTCTAGAGTATTGCAGAGGCAGTTATTCTGTTGTGGAAAACATTCTATCCACCAAACGACAGTAAACTGGAAAAGATGGAGTGCAAGTGTGTATCAATAAAAGGACAACTTGGTACTCATAAAGCTCCAACAGTGGTGGGGCCCAAGAAGGGTCGGACACGAGGGGTCTATGTCTCCTGCAAATGTTTATCAATAATGATAGCAAAATTGACTAGAAATCAAAAGCCATGGTTTGAGTTGTCATATAATTCTGCTTTATCTCATGGCTATACCAGCGGAGAACTAGGATCCGTATGGCTTGAAAAAACATTATTTGTTTTCATTTTTAATTACAAAATAGTCACATTGTTTCTTGTTTTAAAAGATTTGTATGGGAAACAAGTGAAACACCGAAAACAATTTTAGTCGTGGTTTTTCATACAACTCTTGAAAACAAGAAACAAGTGAAAAAATATGGCGGTTTCATAATTAAAAGTTAAAAGTAAAAAATGAAAATAACAAATTTATTGGAAACAAAAACAAGTTATAAAATGTTTTAGAGCACATTTATAGGAAAATTTTGCACAAATTATTATTTATGAATAAAACAAACAGATTCCGACATAATGACCAAAAACAAATACAGACCTGTTTATTCTGACTGAAACCGTTACCAGTTACATAATCTTCCCTTGCATGCTTTTTCCTCTTCTGAAGGCCTATCAGTTCATCTGTCTTCCTCTTATGATATTCTAAACAACAATGAAGAAACAGTGGTTTGATGAAATTGCTCACATCAGATCTGCTATGAGGGTTCGTTTTGTTCAAAATTCCAATATGCTATATTTCAGTTGAGAACAGGGGAGGAACTTCTGTTTTGTAAGAATGGTTATCTACGAAGCACAAATACTGACACAGACACCGGACACGACACTAACACGTAGACACTGGTAATAATTTAAAAAAATGAATTAATTGAATGAACAAAGGTGTCAGTGTCGGACACTGCGACACGCCTTCAATTAGAGGTGTCTATGCTACAGAGATGGTTATTACATACCAAGTGGTTGCCGCAATGACGGATGTGGTTGGGTAACTAAAGTCCGAGGCTTATCTTGCGGCCGATACCCTATTAGTTTACAATGAGTATCCCTGCAGAAGTTTAAAGAGAGTCATGGACAATCAGATATTCATGCTTAAAAATAATACAATTGTTTTTCTAGTAAAATTACTCTATAATTAAATATTTAACTGAGACCTTATACTTTAAGGGCTCGTGGGCTCATTCGGTGATCATGATATCATAACATGGATTGTTAAGATAAAATAGTGGGATAAAAGTAGGACACAATACGAATTCGATAAGCTTTATCTTATTCAATATTTAACATGCACCCGAAAGTCTTCCAAATACGCGGCAGCAATAAAAGTATGAGCTCATCAGTGGCAGTGGCAGTCAGTGGTAGTAAAGAATGATACCACGGTGGAGGTGGCGGTAGAGGGCATTGAATGACGACGACGGTGCATAGCATGAAAGCTGTTGGAGAGCAAAGGCAATAGAGAGTCAGCAGTATTAGGTTAAGGGTGACACGCAACATAGTTTGTCTGGCAGTGGAGAGTATTGGGAGACAGTGACAGGGAATTGTTGGGATGCGGTTAAGCTGGTGGTGGAGGATGCTGACCAGTAGGTACCACCATGAGAGAAGGGAAAGAAAACCGAGAAGGAAAGATAAAGTAAGGTTGAAAAAGGGGGAAAAGGCTAACATATGCTAATAATTTCTAACGTAACTTTAGGATAATATTTACATTAATGAACACGATAAGGAAAAGCCAACTAGACAAGCTTATCCAATCCTATGGCCTTAGTGAAAAACAACCCTGAAGGTTTTAAGCAGAGTTCTTATATTTTAAATATTAAAAAGCCCTATTAAAAATGTATTAACATAGATGAATTATTCCTTATACTTCATTCAAACTTTCAGCTAAGTTCATGTATAATCTAATAATGATAGTTGTTGATTAGTGGCCTAACGAAAAATTATAAAAAAATGAGGACACTATGAAAACTTCTAAACTACAAGGACCTAATTGAAAAATTAATGATTTATCAAGACTTGTGTAAAAGTTCGAATTCATTTTGTAAATAATACATGTTTATTGCTTAACAATTAATCCAAATCAAACATAAGCATGTTTCTAAAGTAGAGAATATGTGAGTGAGAGAGGATGTGGGAGTGGGACAACCATAAACAAAGAATGCAAGCACAAAGACCATACCAGTATTCCCATGTCATTGACTTCAATCTGGCTTCTAGCTTTTGAAACAGGGAAGTTTTCTCAAAATCTTGTTTATCATGAGTTGGCTCAACAAAATCTGCTTGCATGATACCTAACACAAGGTTAACATAGTTAGGGCCCATACTTTAAGAATCCAATATATTTATAAACAGCAAAGAAAACTTGTCATTACACAGTGACGAGTTACTCACCAACAACTCCTCTACCTCTACTGTCTGAATATCTTACAACCTGCCAAAATGGCTGGCATATCAAAGAGGCAGCAATAGCATTAGCAAGAGAGGAGGGGAAAAGACACAATACATGCCAATGTTTAAGGAGAGAAAGAAATTCAAGTAAACGGATAGTGCTAAATTTGAATTTTACTTGCCAAGTACTTGATACACTGTATGCATATTCAGAATTCGCAGCAATTTATAAGGCTTAGTTTTACAGCTTCGACAGGATCACATAAAAATTGAATGCAAATAAATTTTCTCACTTCTTTGGTGTATTCGGCTTTAAAAAGGTTATTTGCAGTGAAATCTCTCTTCTTTGATTTATTATTAAACAAAATTGGGTCCAAGGCACTTCTGTTGTGCTCTATACATGGATTCTTTATAGGCATCTTCTTAATAAAGTATGCAGAGATAGAAGAGCCGTTTTGTTTGAGTTACTTTTCTCTCTTCCTTTTTCATCAGCTCGTGTGGAGATTTTTTATCAAACAAAAATAAATACAACATTTTAATTCTTATTGCATGCTTTGTTATCAAACAAGGTATTATAACCATTGCCACTCAACCATACAACCTTTCCTATTTATAACCTTCTTTACCAACTAAAACCATCATTTTGTGTCAACATTAAAAAGTAAATGCTCTTGAATTTAGGGCATGGGTGCTAATTTTCACTACTTGTAGATGTTTCACTACAATATATATAATCATTTACCATTTTCTTTTCCATGACATTTGATAACAACTTTTTTATAAGCAAAATGACACTACAATAACAAATGTGTAGGTAAGTAAAAAACAAACACATTAGTTAACTAAGATATCCAATGTGGTATCAAGTAGATGCATTTTGCAAAAATAAGGTAATCGGGAAACCCATTTTAAATTACTGAAAAGCAATTCATATCATTCTGTCTAGCCTATAAATGCTACCATTCTACATTGGTCAAGGTAAATGTAAAGTTGGAAACCATATGTGCTAGTTTGAACACTCCCCACCCCCTTTTCCTATCCTAGGAAACAACACAAAGGAAAGCAATCTGCTCTACAAACCCCACCCAAATATTTTAAATATGCAAAGCAATTAACCAATTCATTAATCAACCATAGCTTAAAAAAAAGTTGCCTCCAACTAGACATGTTAGAACATTCAAGGGTGATACTTACCAGTATCAGCCGATGTTTGTGATATACATTGAAACCATGGATATTGAGAAGAGGGGCTTCCTTAACAAATCCAATTGTTACAAAAATTTCCTGCACAGTTAATGCAAATAATAATATTAATAATTTGAAAAACAAAATGAGTGAACTATAGCTAGAATAAGATAATCTTTTCCTAGAAAGCACAAGAAATTTGATCCTCTTATTTGATATTGTAAAAACATTTCAAAAGTTTGAAATAACCTCTACGGTTCCACCAGTTTGTGGTGTATATTTAACAAATTCAACAAGTTTAAGATCGTCGGCAATGCTATGTGGCTTCACAGCTTGTCCTCGCAATATAATTTGGAAACTTTTTGGTAGCTGCAAGTACAATATGGACAAGTATACCTGTGGAACATGAGAAAATTAGACTCAATAAAATTCAACCTTTGAAACAGACACGTAGGTACAATTTAAATAATTATAATTAAACATACACGTAAAGAATAACGAAATCGATTAGCAATGTGATCCTCATTGATTCTTTTCCATGCAGGACGAGTCTCGACTTTCTTGATATCCCAAGCAATACGAATATCCTGCATACGAGAATAAATCTCTCCATAAGAAAGAGCAATTTCAACACAAGGAGAAAAGGATGACCAATAAAATAAAAATACAACCTTAGGTTCTGTATCAAAATCTAACTCTGTATTCCCATCATCACCGAACCACAAATTATATACAATAACTTTAGTACCGTGAGATCCCATGTTATCAAACTGCAAGAGGGATGAACATATTGTGAGTCATAATAACCTATGTATATCTGAGTAACATATTTATATGCAATGTACTGCTGTAATAAACCCAGCTTAGAAAGTCTAGTTGCTAATTGAACAGCTGGCTCTCCCAGATAAGCTTAACAGTCAGAACTTGGAGAGTTCAAGGCACTCTTGAATGAACCCTAAGGATTATATACTTCTTCATTCTTCAAGATTATATGGATCCAAAAGATTTTCTCAATAATATTCCCATTGTTCTTCGGTTATTCTCAGTTTATTTCCCATGAATAATTTTGATGGTGCACAAGAAAATGGACTCAATGATTGATGTTGTTGAGACAATGAATGGTGTCAGAGCTCCCAACTAGGAAAGAGAGGTGCTGGATCAATTCGAAGGGTAGCTCACCACAAACATGGGGCCCGGGGAGGGATTCTCCAAGCCACGAAAAGGAGGGAGGGTCAAACTTATAATAAAACAAAATACAAAAAAATACCTTAAAAAAGAAGCTGAACAAATTTAATAAGTGGTAACTTAAAGATTTCGAAGTTTTAGCCTAATTGAGGCCGCCACAATGCAATTTGTGGCCTCAAACACTGCGCCAGCAGAGCATGTCACGGTGGATGGCGAGTCCCCTCAACAAAGCCGCGATCGGCCCACGTTTGACAACATAGGCCTCAACGAAACCCACAACAAAACATTTGTAACCATCGGAACTCAACACCAGCCCTTACTGCAACCTCAAATTCCATGGACTTTAATAAAACCTATCCCACATGGCAGTAGCAACAGCCATGCCAACAATTTGTGTCTCAACAAAATCCTCCACCCACTGCCGATCATGTAATTAACTTTAACATGGTTACTATCAGCAAAACATCTAACCATAGGTACATTGATTCAGTGTAGCAATAGTATCTCAACAAATGGGTTTACGCACAACAATAAAACAATTATAATCATAGAATTGCAGTACCAACTATCAAGACAACCGAAATTCAAGAAGGAATGGGAGCAGAAAAAAAAAGAGGTATCAAACCAAATAATAAGTTCATGATGCTAGGCAGTTATTGTTTACAACAAGGAAAAAGACAAGAAGTATGCCACTTGTTAGTATGTTCCGAAAGAGTCAGCCAAATATCAGGGGTGCAAGGGAAATGAAAAAACTGACTTGTTTCAGAAGATCTGCTTCTGATGAGTATGGTGACCAACGCAGCAGCAATGATAAATTCGCCATAAAATGCTCTTTGCCATTTAACATATCCAATGATCCAGTTGAGGTATTAAACTCATAATTCACCTGAAATTGACAAGATTGTTTAGTGATGTCAACTGAAACTTAATCTTCAGTGTAAGCAAAGTTATCAGCTGAATAAAAATACAAACAATGCATCAATTCATCATCTAAAATGCCCCTTTTTGTATCCAGGCTTGTTAAAGTTTAAAGTTGTATATAAGAGTGAAGATGGCAAGGATCAAACTACTGACTACTTGGTCACAAAGGCTTTGATACCATATAATTAAGCTAAGCCAAGACATTCTAAAATATTAAGTCTCAAACATTCTATATTTTACAGTCGTGATGATTGACGAGAGTGAAAAATATAGGAAAATGGTCCAAGCAATATCTAAGATAACATTACTAAACTAAATAATCTTACCATTGGCACTACTATTCTGTCAAGCTGTGTTCTCATCAAAAATGTATATGACAGAAGTCCAATGCTTTGAGTCAAAATCCTGATCAAGGTATAAACATTAAACAGTAAGAGAAGAGAAACAAAATAACAATCTCACTTTTCCCCCATAACTTCACATATTGCTGTCTTGATACAAAGCCTTTCTGCCTCACTGTGTTGTGAACAAGTGAAGCAATAGCCGAAAGAGAGCGAGAGAAAGAATAGGCAAGGCTGTAATAATAAACGCATATGGAATAAATTGGCATGAAGCTACCACCTCAGGACACACAGTTTAATTCCCAATAGTAGAGAGCAGATTGTTTCAATGTTTTAGTTTACCTTATTACATCTTCACATTTCTCTAAGGCTAGAGGCAGAAAAGTAGGAAAAAAAGAAAAAACTTTATTTTCAGTTTTTCCAATCAGAAAGTAGTGAAAAATTTAAAACGTAGCTGAATTGCACATAATTAAGAGGCCTTCAGAATCCAAATATTTAATAGTCACTCTTTCTTGGAGCTGGAGCAATGATTGTCAATACAGAAGGAAACATATTGCCTTAACCAACACATCACAAAATCATATATTGACTTTTTGACCCTTACCCATTATTCATATGGCGGCTGAAGACTATAGCATCTGCACCAAGCCTCATACTACTGGTCTTGAAGCCATTTCCATCTAGAACATCAAATTATAAATAAACATGAAAGAGATTTAAGAGAATAACATAACTATTACAGAAAGAATGTCACAATCCATACACTGTCCAATAGCATGCTTTGAATTTTTATCGGAAAATCCAAAACTCATGCAACGGCGTATTGCTTCCGGATCCATGCCACCACCATCATCTGATTGCCAAAAATAAGAACCAATCAACACAATTAAAATGATGATATCCAGTGCAAACATGCCCTACATAGACTGGGAACTTCAAACCAAAATGAATATCAACTACCTATAGCGAAGAGTTCCAGAACCACCATACCTTGAATCAACAGTGCTGAACTTCCATCTCTTGGATTTGAAGTTTTATCTACAATGACAAAGGTAGCCCCATTTTGGATCTATCCTAAGAACAAATGTCAACCATGCAATATAAAGTACAAACAAAAATCAAAGGAAGTAGAATGTGTAATGATGGTGTATAACATTGAAAAGCAGAAAAGCGTAACAGCAATAGACATTGAGGTTTTACAATAACCTAGGCAATGACAATTAAAAAAAAAATATTGGAAAAAACATGAACCAGAAAGCTACAGAGGCAGGTGGAAAACCAGAAAAGCAGACATCAACAGAAGATGAACTATTTCTGGCACAAGGAAATACCAATATCGTAAAGCAATAGACAGTCTACTAGTAGTTGGCAATAGCTAACTCAGTGTGCTACAAATGACACAAGAAAATGGCAGACCAGCCAATTTAAAAATAGTTCAACCAACAGGAATGAATAATCACCTCATCAACAGCATTATCAAGAAGCTCTGCTATGGCTGCAAACAGAAACAAACAAACAACCAAAAATAATCAAAAAGTTAGGCAATTAAAGTGAAGGAACAAAAATAGGACAAATCCATACAGATGATTAGAATAAGAACATACCACCAAATGCCCACTTGTGCGAAGTTGCATTTGAGTGAAGGAACATAGGGTGTACATGCAGATAGTTTTTTCCATCTGCAACCCAAAAAGAAAAATAAACAGATAAGAAATCTGAAATGGACAAAACACTTTGTACTGTACCTACAAGCAACAAGCTTAGCAACTAGCATATGATATCTGAAAACTACAATCCTCGCAAAATTCAAATGGAAAGAAAAATCTGTTAACACTTCCCAATGTATTTATACAAACATGGTTGACGGAGGATTGTACAGGGAAGTTACAGTCATGGAACCAAATAGTAAGTTTTACAGCCATGGAACCAAATAATAAGTATGTATATACCTTTGACTGTAATTCGAGAACCAACCGCATCATCATAGCTTCCGGCTTTCCAAAACTGCCTGGAAAGCGGTGCAGCACAAATCGATGACGCATAAGAGATGCCCGTATCATCAACTGGCGATGGTCCCTGCTCCAATACACTGGAGTTACTATGACCTGTACTTGGGGCACTATAACTTATATTTTCGTCAGCATCTTGTCTTGTGACATGATATGGCGATTTCTCGTGCTTGACTAGTCCAAATTTGCCAGTCACATGCTGTTTCTCAGCACTTGTAACATATTCTGGTTCCAATTTAACAGCTACAGGGCCAACACCAACGCTTTCACTTTCATCGTCACTAGATAAATCAATAATGTCTACTATGCCCATGATTATACCTATAGCAAAGTAATAAATCATTAAAAAAATGAATTAACATAGTATCCTAAAATAGCAAGAAAATTCAACCAAATAACATATGAACTATTAACATACTTTTACGTTAGTTTACTTCCTCGAACTGCATTGTCAATTTTACATATAAATTGAAAACGAAAAACAAGAATAATAAATAAATTTCCTATTATACAAAATTGATACAAAATAAAAAAGGGTTAGCAATTTAGAATAACATACTGAAACCCTCGTTACAAATTGGTTAACACCACATCCAAGTGTCTACCTAGAACAAAGTAGTGAAAAAGAACACCGAGACAGGTAATAGAATTTAGAAAGAACGCATGCAGAATTTGATTGCTGATTACAGAGTGAAGAAAATTACAGAAGATAGAGTACGAAATGTGAAGGGTGTTGGAAACGACATTAAACTGTGGTTGAGTTTTTAGGGTTTGGAAAAATGCAGAGGAATATTTTGGAGCTTACAAGAAAATAAAAAGAGGAAAATGAAATTAGATGAATTGGGTAATAAATATATTATAGATAGTTCGGTTGGTGAAGAGGAAAGGGAAAATTTGGAGGGAGACTGTGTCAGAGAGTGGTGGGGGGAGATGCAGATGAAAACGCGCTTCTCGACTTCTTCAACTTTGTACTTTTTGTGAGAAAGAAGAGAAGCTTCAACAGTATTTTTTTTTTTCTCTCTTTCTATTATTATTTCATTTTGGGTAAATAAATGTACTGTTTGCAGCCACCAATTTCTTCGTTTCAAACTCACACCTTCTTTTTTTTACTGTACACCTTCCTTTCTTGCTTGTGTACAAAAATATAAAAGTTATTTTTTGTTTTAAAATATATGGTAAATTTTACCTTTGAGATCCTTAAATTTCACCTAATCATTAGTTTGAATTCGGATAAAACGTGACATCTAACAATATGAATATTTATCGGTTGAACTATAATATACGAACATATAAGATTTAATTATTAGAGTAAAAATAGTTTTTTAGGTTAAATTGATCATTTTCTCCACAAAAAATTAATATTTATTTTAGAGTGTTAATAATTAGCATAGTTAAATAATTTTAGTATTTTGTTTAAAATTTTAGTTAAACAAATAAATGTTAATAACGGTAGGTTGACCATGTAGTAAATGTTAATAACGGTAGGTTGATCATGTAGTAAATGTTAATAACGGTAGGTTGGACATGTAGTCTCTCAAACCCTCGTAAGTGTGAGTTAATTATAGTATAATTTATTATCTTACAAATAAAAAATAAAAAATTATTCAAATTAATTTCACTATTTATCTCTTTCACCTTATATAAACTTTATATATCTCATTGCTAAAAATAAAAGTAAATAATTATTGACTATTTTTACTTATATTTTAATGTATTTTTAAAAAAAACAATCATGAGTACTCTTACATTTTTTAATGAAAATCATAACCAACTAAACCTATATAATTTGACCTAAATTTTATAATGAATATTAAATCAATCATCATATTATTTTTTTTAAATAATAATTTTATTTTTGTACTATAAAGTTTGTGATGAAGTTGGTGAATTTAAGAATATTTTTGTGGTTTATTAACAAAATAAAGAATATTAAAATTATATTTTCTAAAAAAAGGAGATTATAATTTTTAATATTTAAAAAAATATTAAATGTATTGAATATGTATATGTATATAAACATTAAAAATGACAACAATACTACTAACGAGATAGGTTATGGGGCGGTTGCATTGTGGATGCCAACACCCTCAAACTCGTCCGCGTCCCAAGTTTTAATTTTGCGAAAAACTCACATCTACACCTAATCAAAGCGGATTTTTCCTGTCCAAATTGAGACGAATTTGGGTTAATACCTGCGGGTGCAAGTTTTGTTGTCATCCTTATTGTTAGCTATTGGTGCATCATCAGTGTCATAAATACATAATAAAATATATTTCATTGCAGATTATGTAAGTAATATTAATTAGAGGGTACAATTGAAAATAAGCGCATTGAAAAATGAAATTGTCAATATTTTGAGATAATTTTTTTTTACAAATGAATCAATAGGAAATGTATTTTTTACTTAAAGTGACTAATTACAATCATTTAGATCATTAATTTTTTATCCTTATTAACATTAAATTGAAGTTTTCACCTTACAACTCTTAATTTTATTCTTAAAGTGACCAAGTGTCGGATGACAAAATCACCTAAATATGGATCTATTTAAGAGGTTGATATTTTTTCAACACACGTTATTACTTACACATCGATTAAAGATTGTACCTATGAAACATGTTTTGGTATAAATTCACTATATTTGTGAAGAAAATTATATGAAAATTAGTTTTTCACATACTTATTGCAAGGTGTTAGGCCATGGTACACTACTATTTGGGTTTTTTTTTTTTTTCTTCTTAGGCTTTCTTCTTATCCCTAGTATTGGATTCAATCTCCAATTAAACGGTTTACTATGTTGAGCCACTATTTTGAGAAGGTTGGTTTTTTCGGTTTTAAAATATAACTGATTTTGTTCGCAAGCAGTTAGGGGCAATTGCTCAACTTGGCTCATATAAAAGACTTCATCCTCTATTGTATGTAATTAAGAAAAACACTTGTAAAAAATAGAAGAAAAAAAGTTATATTTGAGAAGAACTTGATCATTGTGTTGAGATCAAAGTTCTGGTGAATAATCTTGTAAACTTTGAACATAGTGGAAAAATTTTATGCTCGGATTCAGTCCTTTAGACGTAAGATTTAATCTCTGAATTGGGTTATCAATATGTGGTGTTTATTCTTTCTTCTACCTTTATCATTCAATTTTATATATTTTTAATTCTAAGTGATAACAACAACAACAACAACAACAAGTTGTATCAGTATCTCCGACTTCAATCCAGGGAATCATGACAATGACAAAGTTCAACATAGAAAAGTTCAATGGCAAAAATGATTTTAGTATTTGGCGTCTCAAAATGAAAGCATTATTGGTTCATCAGGGCATAATAGAAGCCTTAACTAGGGAAAATAATTTACAACCAACAATGTCAGAGGAAAAGAAAAGGGAAATCGTGAAGAAGGCTTATAGTGCATTGATCTTAAGTTTGGAAGACAAACCATTGAAGGAAGTTGCAAAAAAAAAGATTACAACAACAATTTGGCTCAAGTTAGAAAATCTCTACATGACCAAATCATTGGCAGATAAACTCAATTTGAAACAAAAACTCTACATTTTCAAGATGCAAACTGGAAGATATGTGGATGAACAAATTGATGAGTTCAACAAGATTATTATTGATATTGAGAACATAGACATGAGCATCAATGTTGAAGACTGAGTTCTACTCCTTGTCAGTTCTTTACAAGTTCTTATGAGCACTTAAGTGATACACTTATCTATGGTAAAGATTCTTTATCCCTTAAAGATACTCAATCAACACTTTCAAATGAGTTGAAAAGAAAATCATGAGAAAATGAGGAAGGGAGCAGTGAAAAGTTGTTTGTGAAGCAAGAATCCAAGAAAAATGGTTTAAAACAGAAGTCTAAATGTGATAAGAATTATACAGATAAAATCAAGAAAAAGGTATTTTCAATGTAATAAAGAAGGACATTTCAAAAAGAATTGTCCAGAAAGAAAGTTAAAGAAAAAGGATGAGGATGAAAATACATCAATTTCCTCATAAGGATACCTATGTACTGAGGTTCTAATGGCAACTACAAACATTTCTAATGAAGAATGGGTTATGGAATCATCGTGTTCTTATCATATGACTCCAAGGAAAGATTGACTTCTTTGGTATAAAGAAACTAATGATAGGAGGATCAACATGGGAAACGACATAAAGTGCAGAGTTGCATGCATTGGATCAGTGAAGTTGGTTCTTGAAGATGGTACACTAAAGGTATTAACTTGTGTGATATATGTTCCTCATCTCAAAAGGAATCTAATAACGTGTGTGAGATATGTTCCTCTTCTTAAAAGGAATCTAATAACGTGTGTGAGATATGTTCCTCATCTCAAAAGGAATCTAATAACATGTGTAGAAGAATCAGGTTGTTTGTATAAGGCAAAAAATGGAATGTTGAAGGTTATGAAAGGTGTTTTGGTGGTAATGAAAGGTCACAGGAAAAAGACATATATATCCTCAAGGGTTATACCAGCACAACAACTGCAACAATTGCAATGCCAGAACATACAAAGCTAGTTTATGGCATTAGAGGTTGGGTCATGACAACCTCAAAGGTATGCAAATTATGAGCAAGTAAGGAGTTCTAGGTGATAGATTGGAGATCTGCCATTTTGTGAGCATTGTGCATGTGAGAAGATGCATAGGATAAGGTTTGCAAGTGGCCAACATTGTATCTAGGGAATCCTATACAACATCTATAGTGATTTATGGGGTCCAACTTGGATAGCTTCATATGGAAGTAATAGATACTTCATCACTTTTCTAGATGATTGTAGTAGGAAAGTTTGGATTTGCTTTATTAAAATTAAAGATGAGCATTTAATTCATTCAAAAAATGGAAGACTTTGATAGAAACTAAAACATATAGGAAGATAAAAAAATTCATAACTAATAATGAATTGGAATTTTGTAGTGAAAAGTTTACTAGCTAATGGCATTGCTAGACACAAAAATGTTGGAAACACTCAACATAATGGTCTGGCTAAAAAGATTATATGACCATTATTGAGAGGATGAGGTGTATATTATCTAATTCTGGAATGTATCAAATTATGGGATGAATTTGCACATACATCTTGCTATCTCATTAACGTGAGTCATTTCTAGTGCAACTAATCTAAAAACTCCTCAATAGGTGTGGTATGGAAAGACTCTTAATTACAATCATCTCAAGGTGTTTGGATGTGTTGTTTATTATCATGTCAATGAGGGAAAGTTAGCTCCTAGAGCTAAAAAGGCTTTATTTGTGGGTTACCCTAATGGTGTAAAAGGGTATAGAAATGGTGCATTGAGAATAAGAAATGCATCATAAGTAGAGATGTAAAATTTCATGAAGGAAGTCTATGCAGATCTATGAATTGTCATGAAGATCAAGTCTCAAATTAAAAAGATCTCGATAAATTTGAGCTTAAAGTGGACCCTAGAAAACAAAGTGGGCCATAACAAGAACAAGACCAACCAGTTGAGTCAAATATTGATAAAACATATATTCAAGCAAATGAAATTCAAAAAAATGAGACTAATTATCTACTTGCAAGAGATAGGGACAAAAGGAACATCAAGCCACCTGACAAGTATGGTTTCTCCGAATTTTTGATGATCTATGCTTTTCATATTGCTAAAGCAATCAACATTGAAGAACCTAGAACTTTTGATGAAGCGGTTAAAAGTAAAGAAAGTCATAAATGGATGCTAGCTGATTGAGGAGTTAAGTTCCCTTGAGAAGAATAACATGTTGGTCCTTGTCACTAAGCCTAAATGAGCAAATATCATGGGAAGCAAATGGATATTCAAGAAAAAAGAGGGAATTGTTGGAGTTAAAGCTCAAACTTACAAAGCAATGTTGGTTACAAAAGGCTACACAAAGGGAACTTATTGCGATTCTTCTTGAACTGAACTTTAATGAGAGAACGATATTGATCCTCATTCATCTATATGTAGTTGCCTTTGTCTCTATCTATGATGCTATAGATCATATTGATATAGCAACAGAGAAAGATTGTTGCCTTTCTGGTTTTTCTACTTTTGCTTCTCTTGCTTGGGTCTCGCTCACGGATCTCAACCACGAGACTAAGAATCATGTTTACCATGTTATCTCGATCTCTATTGTGTATCCAGGAGTGGTTAGTCAGTTATCAAGGAGGATAGTATGCTTGAGAATGATTAAGTGGTTGATAGTGAGCAATCGACTAAAGGAGGATGACAATAAATTCTCGTTTTAGACAGCGATAGAGGATGGTGTAGAATTTGAACAACACTCATTTGACTTGTTATCTAAGATACTAGCCTAGAGAGATAGGAAAGACGATCTGCCCTAAAGGGATACTAAAAAAAAGGCAACTCGATGCCCGAATTGACAACTTGATGTCGCAAGATCAGTTGTTAAAAGACTAAAGCCCACCTTCAAGCTAAAAGTCTAGTTGTATTTATTACTTATTCTTTCTTCTTCCGCCATACCCGAGAGTCATTCCTTCCCTAAAAAGATTTGAGAAAAGTCACTAAGATGAGTTGTTATAGGATGTAACGAAAATAGGTTTATAATAAGTGTGCCGCTAATTGGCATATCTCTTTGTTGTAGAGACCTTCCTTGCCCGGCTTAGGGCTATGTGATAGCACCCAAATGGACTTGTTCTATTATGATGAGATATTTTCTACAGTAGTTAAACACTTATCAATATGGATCCTACTTTCCATGAAATTGGAGCAAATGCATGTCAAAACATATTTTCAACATGGAGACTTGAATGAGACAGTTCCCATGAAAAAACCAAGTAGTTTTGAGGTTCAAGGCAAATAGGATTGAGTGTGCCATCTAAAAAGATCACTATATGGGCTTAAACAATCACCTAAGCAATGGAACTTAAGATTTGATTCCTTCGTGCTAAAATACAAGTATGTTATAAGTAAATATGATTGTTATGTCTATTTCAAACAACTTACTAGTAATACATTCATCCATCTTTTGCTATATGTGGATGATATGTTGTTAGCCGGTAAGGATATGAATCATATTGATCTATTGTAGGTCAATTGAATGAGGGATTTGAAATGAAAGTTCTTGGTACAACCAAGATAATTTTAGGAACAAATATCATTTAGAATAGAGACAATAGCAAGTTAATTGTCTCATAAAAAGTCTATTTAAGGTGGTGAGAAAGTTTAATATATATAATGTCAAACTTACAAGTGTTCCATTAGCTGCTCATTTTAAAGTGTCTTCAACCATGTCACTTACCTAAAAAAATGAGAAATGTTTCATATGCTAGTGCAATTGGAAGTGTAACGTATGCCATGGTATGCTCCAGACCAGATATCTCACATGATGTCAGTGTGACCATTAGGTTTGTGGGGAATCCATAAAATGATCATTGGCAAACTGTCAAGTGGATACCTCAGTATCTAAGAGGAACTCAAGATACAAGT
Organism: Cicer arietinum; assembly: GCF_000331145.2. NCBI lineage: Eukaryota > Viridiplantae > Streptophyta > Magnoliopsida > Fabales > Fabaceae > Cicer > Cicer arietinum. Next base: position 62,137,317 of record NC_021164.2, read on the forward strand.
TTGGAATACTGCAAAGATGACGACACATAACTAGTGCAAGGCTATGTAAATTTAGATTATGATGGGGATTTGGATAAAATAATGTATCTTATTGGTGTGTTTTCACTTTGTTTGGGGATCCTATCAGCTGGAAAGCCACATTACAACACATAGTAGCACTCTTAACTACTGAGGATGAGTATGTCGCGTTTGTCGATGCTATAAATGAGACTATATAAGTGCAAGGACTTGTATCAAAACTGAGGTTGAAGCACGAAACAATTCACATCAATTATGATAGTCATAATGTAATACGTCTAAGCACAAATCAAGTGTATCATGGGAGAACTAAACATATTGATATCATATTACACTACATCAGATATGTCATACAGAATGGTGATGCTCAAGTGGTGAAGATTCACACAAGTGAAAATCCAGCTGATATGCTAACTAAATTTGCCCTCTGGAGCAAGTTCCAACATTGTTTGAGCTTGCTCAACATTGACTATTAAAGAATAGATTGATAAGGATATTTGCTTATGAAATTTCATGTTATCCAAACCTTGAGTACCAAAGTGGAGATTTGTTGGGTTGTTGTACACTATTGTTTGGGCTTTTTTCTTATGAGATTTCCCTCTTAGGCCCAATATTGGGTTCAATCTATAGTTAGTTGGTTTTCTATGTTGAATTACTATTTCGAAAAGGTTGGTTTTTTCAGTTTCAAATGTAAATGATTATGTTTTGCAAACAGTTAGAGGCAATTGCTCAACATGGCTATATACAAGGTTTTATCCTCTTTTGTATGTAATTAAGAAAACACACATGTAAAACACATAAGAAAAAAAAGGTGAGATTAGAGAAGAACTTGATCAATGTGTTAAGATCATAGTTCTGGTGAATAATCTTGTAAACTTTGAACATAGTGGTGTAAGATTTATGGGTCACATATGTAATTAATTAATAAAGTGTGTTAGGGTCATTATATAATTAGCCAATAAACTAGGGGTCAAATAATATATAATAGTTTATGGCTAAAGAGCATAATAGTTATGAAAATTAATAGCGTAGATACCAGGCAGTTTCTAATTTAATGAGAGGCTGAATTGGAAATACTGCAATTTGGGATATAACTAATAATAGTTATATATAGGGGTAATGGTCCCCAAGGCAAACACAACAAGACTATTCAGTTTCAAAACCCTAAAGAAGAAAACTCTCTGGTTCTCTCTATCCCCATCAAGAGAGCAAGGTCTTCAAGGTGTTTTGCTGAGGAAGATCACCCAACCCATTGGCTCTATCATTATCATTCTAGGATTTCATCAATGACAATTCCCACAGGTACGCTTCCGCTTTTGGTCATTCATCATGTAATTGACATGGATTATTAACAAGTGGAACCTTTTTATGCTTGGATATAATCTCCCAGACGTAGGAGTTAAGTAGGGATGACAATTAGATCCAGATTTAGTGGGTACCCGCAAAAAAACCCACAATAGGTAGAGTAAAAATCCTCATGATGGGTATGAGCACGAAGATGGGTAATTACCCGTAAAATTAAACAGGTACATGTACTATAGTATCCACCTCGCCCCACATTAATATAAATATATATTATATTATATTATATTATATTATATTATATTATATTATATTATATTATATTATATTATATTATATTATATTATATTATATTATATTATATTATATTATATTATATTATATTATATTATATTATATTATATTATATTATATTATATTATATTATATTATATTATATTATATTATATTATATTATATTATATTATATTATATTATATTATATTATATTATATTATATTATATTATATTATATTATATTATATTATATTATATTATATTATATTATATTATATTATATTATATTATATTATATTATATTATATTATATTATATTATATTATATTATATTATATTATATTATATTATATTATATTATATTATATTATATTATATTATATTATATTATATTATATTATATTATATTATATTATATTATATTATATTATATTATATTATATTATATTATATTATATTATATTATATTATATTATATTATATTATATTATATTATATTATATTATATTATATTATATTATATTATATTATATTATATTATATTATATTATATTATATTATATTATATTATATTATATTATATTATATTATATTATATTATATTATATTATATTATATTATATTATATTATATTATATTATATTATATTATATTATATTATATTATATTATATTATATTATATTATATTATATTATATTATATTATATTATATTATATTATATTATATTATATTATATTATATTATATTATATTATATTATATTATATTATATTATATTATATTATATTATATTATATTATATTATATTATATTATATTATATTATATTATATTATATTATATTATATTATATTATATTATATTATATTATATTATATTATATTATATTATATTATATTATATTATATTATATTATATTATATTATATTATATTATATTATATTATATTATATTATATTATATTATATTATATTATATTATATTATATTATATTATATTATATTATATTATATTATATTATATTATATTATATTATATTATATTATATTATATTATATTATATTATATTATATTATATTATATTATATTATATTATATTATATTATATTATATTATATTATATTATATTATATTATATTATATTATATTATATTATATTATATTATATTATATTATATTATATTATATTATATTATTATTTAGTTTAATTAATTGTTTTATTTTATTTATAATCGAAAGATAAACGTTCGTAAACTTTTAAAAATTTGATTTTTATGAATATGGAAATAATTGTGACTTTATAACTAAGAGTTATGTCTTATTAATCGTGATTTTATAATTATACTTATAACTTCCTATCAATTTTTTGTACAGATCTCAAATAATATCGTATGACTTGTAACTTCATAAAATATTATTATGAATATTTGAATATGTATTGTAACATGTGTTCGTTTAAAATATTTTGAGTTATAAAATATTTTAGTCTATAATACTTTATGATTGAATTTAAGATATTTGGATAATTTTAAAATTTAATTACAACAATATCATTTATTTATCAATCTAATTTAGTTAAAGTGTGGATAATGGATATGTGTACTGACACTTAAGTAACTAAAGAGTAAGGGTATGAATATTAAAGTTAATAATCGAGAGGGTATGGGTACGGATATGGTATTTTTTTTTAAAGGTATGAGAACATGTATTATAGTATATCAACGAGTACTATAGTATCGTACCAAAACTCTACCCACTGTCATTTCTATAGTTAATATATGTACTAGGTTATCAGTATATGGTGTTGATTCTTTCTTCTTCCTTTATCATTCAATTATGTTTGTTTTTAATTCTAAGTGATGACAACAACAACACAAGGTAACTAACATCACATTATACATACAATTATATGCAGAAACTTAAACAAGTTATTACAATAACACATAAACAAGTATCCATCTATTAATAGCAAAGAAATTTCATCATAAAATAGTGAAATAATTACTCATATAATGATCATCACGCAAATCATATACCACGTCTACTAATAATTCATTGCTTCTACAAATGGTTAATCAAAACGCAAGACTAATTGTATGAAATATAAAAACCCCCAACTATTTAAATTATGTGTCACCCCATATAAACTAAATACTATTTCCCATCATACCTGGATTTGGTCTCAAAAGCAACAAGGAAAATATAATGATTGGTATCTTGCGTCTTCTCCTAATGCGCCTTCACGATAAACAAGCGCATAGAGAACCAAACAAGGTGTTAAAATTGATTTAGAGTATAAGGAAGAACAATTGAAGGTGACAAATATTAGCTCCACATTACCTTAATAATTGTTATGAAATAGACTCGAGGATTGTAGATTCACAAGTTATGAATGACGTAGTTTTGGATTTATTCGAAGTATTTTGGAGAATAATACTATTAGATTAATTTTAGGATTATTGTGAAAGATGAAATATAAAACCCTAAATTGGGTTTAAATAGGCCTAAGAATAATTATAACAATGAAGTCAATTTCAATTTCAAAAGGATACGAATCGTTTTTAGAATATATGAATTAAATTAGGAAAGATATGAATTAGGAAAACAAATCTAGAATATGTGTTGTTTTAGCTCTAGTCAAATCGAATGGCCCTCAATTGTCAATTGTATACTATTTTGAATGTAAACTAATTATCGAATATTCAATATAGTTAACCAATTGAAATTATACTTCAGCTCTAATCTAGTCCATATATAAGTTAATCTTTCAGTTTAATACTAAACCTACATTTATTGTTTCTCTAATAATGAAAATTCACTTAGTATTAAAAAAAAAGTTTATTTTTCAAATTAAATTGGTCTACTTAAGAAAATAAATTATATCACCAAAAAACTAAAATACAAATTAGTAAAAATCGGTGTATTATTATGTCATTTTTACTACCTTATACTCGCCTAAAAAAATAAATATACCAATGGAAATATACCCCACAATAACTTTTTTGAAAAAAATACTTAATTTATTTTTACCTATAAAAAATGTACTTAACAAATTCACAAAAAGATAATAAATTGAATTTCACAAATATCTCTCTTGAATTAAATATAATTGATCCATTAAAATATTTCCTTCGAAATACAATTAGTTTATAATAATTGAAATAGAAAACCTGCTTGTCAGATTGTGATCATTTTCTCCATCTCATTTTGTTTTTTTGTTGCTGAATCTCTATCTCACTTTGTATGCAAATTTTATTGCCTTTATTTTATTGAATATTTTTTTTTTCATCCGATGATATGTGTATGTTGTTATAGGACCAATTATTATTTTCTTTTGATTGCATTTTATGGATTTGTTTTACTACACCATTTATGATTATAGAGATCTTGAGGCATGATACGACTTAAATAAACGTAAAAAAAATGAAATTTCATCAAATTTTGAACTAAAATTCTATTTGGGGACCAAAATTGTAGAGAAATAAAATGAAGGGGGACTACTTTCGCAATTCAATTAAAATAAGGAATCAAAACTACAGTTGAGCCTTTATATTTTATATAAGTAAAATTATGATTACTTTTTCTTTTTACTTATTCGTAAACTTTAATATATATTTGATTTTTTTCTTTGTATTTGGCTTAATCATAAAATTATGACTAGCTTTCGTACGGGCAGCACAGCCGAAATATCTCATAGCCACGGGGCACCTTTGGCTACCGGAGTATGTATAATTTTATGACTACCTACTCCAAATAATTTATCAATAAAATTTTTTGACAAACAAATAAGTCAAAAAGTTACTACTTGAACGATATATTTAAAACAATATTTGATTTAAATTTATGATTAAATAAAATATTAGATTAAGTTAAAAAGAATATACAGTCAACTATTTTTGAAAAAAAATCTAAAATAAAATTTAATTTTGATTTATGATTTAAAAAAATATTTGATCAAATTAAAAAGAAGATATTGTCAAAATTTGAAAGATATTTAATCAAAGATTTATCACAAGAAGATATGAATTATTTACAAAAATATTTATCTACAACAAAATATGAATATTATTAATATGAAGAATTTACAAATTAAATCTGAACAAAATACGATCAAAAATCAATCTGAAGAATTTACAAATTCAATTTGAACAAAATACGAACATAATCAATATGAAGAATTTACAAACTCAATTTGTACAAAATACAAACATAATCAATCTGAATAATTTACAAACTCAATATGAACAAAATACAAACATAATAAATCTAGAAAAACTGTTGAGATTGAACTCAAAAATAAAGAATTGGCTAAATAACATATTATAAAAAAAAAAACATCTTGTTCATAACTATTTTTGAATAAGGTCATTGTTGACTAAACTAGGAAGAAAGATACAATTCAAAATTAAATAAAGACTAAATTAAAGCCTTAATTTTGGAAAATATTGTTTCAATGTCTTTGTCTTCTTCCATCTTGAACAACTCATAATTTTTTATTAGGAAGTTGGCTTTTAATTCTTGAACTTGTTTCCTTCCTTCATAAATCAGAATCAGACTATCATAATTACTTTCTGTTGTCTCCTTGTTGGTGCACTTGTCAAACTCCTTGAAAGTGATTGTATTTATCATGAATGTTATGGACTTATGATGTATCTTATACATCTTCTTTTGATCAACATCCATCTCTTTCCTTGGTATCTCAATAACATCAATATTCTTTGGAGCAGTATAACCATCTTCCACCAAGTCCCAAAGTTGAATATCTTGTGAAATAAGCAAACTTCTCAGCATGTCCTTCTAGTACTCAAAATATTCATCATCAAACAGAGGTGGTCTATTGATGTTTCCTCAAAGAGTTTCTTCACTGAATTCAGACATGTTGAACTTTTGGATCTTTCCTCAAACATTGTAAAATGCTTAGCCTTGAGACCGAATTGTGATCCCGATTGAAGGTGCAAATACGATAAGATGGGGGTTGAATTGTGTTTGACTACGTTGATAACTTTTTGCTAATTTGATGAAAGCTTGTTGGTTTTTATGAATTACTTAAATAAAAAAGCAATCAGGTTCAAAGACAACAAATAATTAAAGCATAAATAATTGGACTTGGAGTATAAGCATTAACAAAACTAAGGAGTGCATGAATAAAGTTACACAAGTAATTTATCTTGATTCACCACTAACTTGACTACATCTAGTTCCCTCATTCAGAATGTTTTAATCAACTAATTCAAATACTTTGAATTACAAAGCACCTGACTCTCAAAGCTAGTCTTCTAAAACAATCCAACAATCCCATACTTTTGAGATAAAATTAGGGCTAAAACTTAGTCCTTATTTAATTCCGAATTGTATATTTATTATAGTTTGATCAACAATAATCTTATTCAAAATAATTTTGAACAAAATGCTTTTTGATAATATGCTATTTGATTATGTTTGTATTTTGTTTAGATCGAGTTTGTAAATTCTTGAGATTGATTCTATTCGTATTTTGTTGTAGATAAATATTGATCAAATCTTCTTGTAAATAATTCATATCTTCTGGTGATAAATCTTGATTAAACCTTCTTCAAATCTCGACCATATCTTCTTTTCAACTTAGTCAAAGATTTTCTTCAATCACAAATAAGAATCAAAACTTATTTTAGATTTTCTTAAAAAACATTTGACCATATCTTCTTTTCAACTTGGTCAAATGTTTTTTTCAAATCTTATTTTAAATTTTCTTCCAAAACATTTGACCATATCTTATTTTCCACTTGGTCAAAGATTTTCTTCAATAATAAATCTGAATGAAATCTTATTTTAGATTTTCTTCAAAAAAATTTGATCATATCTTCTTTTTCACGTGGTCATAGATTTTCTTTAATCATAAATCTGAATCAAATCTTACTTTTGATTTTCTTCAAAAATATGAATCTTCTTTCATACTATGTGAAGTCAAATATATTGTTCTCATAAAATACTTTTATTAATACCAAAACTCACTACGCCAAAAATGACATTTTATAGCACGCCTTTTATAGTGCTTATTAAATACAAGCGTTGTTGTATGATATTTTAAAAATAACGGAGAATACAACAGCGCTTTTTTGACAAGCACTGTAAAAGACTTGCGCTTTCACATAATTAAAGGACCTATTAGAACGCTTTTTGGAAAAGCGCTGTAAAAGACTTTTAAAAAATAAAATAAGGAGGTCTTTTACAGCGCTTTTGAACAAGCGCTTTAAAAGGCTTCTAAAAAAGCGTTGTAATAGGCTTTTAAAAAATAAAATAAGGAGATCTTTTACAACGCTCTTTAAAAAAGCGCTGTAATAGGCTTTAAAAAAATGAAATAAGGAGGTCTTTTACAATGCTCTTTAAAAAAGCGCTCTAATAGGCTTTTAAAAAATAAAATAAGGAGGTCTTTTACAGCGCTCTTTAAAAAAGCGTTGTAATAGGCTTTAAAAAAATAAAATAAGGAGGTCTTTTACAGCGCTCTTTAAAAAAGCACTGTAATAGGCTTTTAAAAAATAAAATAAGGTGGTCTTTTACAGTGCTCTTTTAAAAAGTGCTGTAATAGGCTTTTAAAAAATAAAATAAGGAGGTCTTTTACAGCGCTCTTTAAAAAAACGTTGTGATAGGCTTTTAAAAAATAAAATAAGGAGACCTTTTACAACGCTCTTTAAAAAAACGTTGTAATAAGATTTTTAAAAATAAAATAAGGTGGTCTTTTACAGTGCTCTTTAAAAAAGCGCTGTAATAGACTTTTAAAAAATAAAATAAGGTGGTCTTTTACAGCGCTCTTTAAAAAAGCGTTGTAAAAGACATCCTTATTTTATTTTTTAAAAGCTTATTACAGCGCTTTTTTAAAGAGCGCTGTAAAAGACATCCTTATTTTTTTTTTAAAGAACGCTGTAATAGGATTTTATATATAACATTAAACCCTTCAGTTTCCTCTTCATTACATAAACTTCACTACGCTTCAGTGTCCTTCTCACTGCGAACCCTACTATCCCTACGATCCATATTGTTAACCATCTCCATTGCAAACCATCTTCATATTTGTTACTATCCCTACGAATATTATTACGTACTCTTTTCATTGTGAACCCTACTATGTCCTACGAACCGTTCGTATTTCTGCGCATTCTCGGTGTTCCTTCTTAAGCGAAACCGTAACCCTACGAACCCTACGTATTTCTTCGCACTCTTCAGGTATTGTATTCATTTATTTCTTACACACATATGTATATATAATGTGTTTGTTAATACTAATAATCACATTTATTTGATAGTGTTTTACAAGTTTTCTGAACTCAAATGGGTGTTACAGTGTCGAAACAAAAGTCAAATAAATCACATGGATTCCAATAAAGGTTTGAAATATATGCCTTTAAAATTTCATTAACAATCAATGCACAAATATTTATTGACTTATATGTTTTATTTTATAGTGCCCTCGTCAAACTAACAACATAGATTGCGGATCCTATATATTGCGATTCATGAAGGAGATTGTTGATATAATCCCAGAAAGAGATCTATCTGAAATAAAGGAATACAACTATTACAACGCTTTTTTTAAAAAGCGTTGTAAAACTAGTACAACAAGTAGCGCGTTTTTAGAAGGGATTTACAACGCTTTTTTATTTTAAAGAGCGCTGTTGTATCATTTTACAACGCTGGATTCTACATCGTTTTTTTTTTAAAAGTGCTGTAAATGGCTTAAAAAAAACGCTGTAAAATACCATTTTTCGCGTAGTGACTATAAGTATAAAACCAATTTGATTCCAACACCTACACCCCTTAAACATTTCATAAAAACAAAATACCCAAAATGCATCTCTTTATTTGCCTCATTTTTTAAACCCTATATTCCCCATTTCTCTCTTCATCACAATTATTAACCTCATAACTCATATATCATAACTCATACTCATTCATAATTCAAACCATCCACTAATAACTTACACCTCATAAGTCTTCTTTTCATATTATGGTTAAAGTCGCCAACAAATTATGTTTGTTGATCCGCGTTTGAGTTCGTACTTTTTTTCTTCTTCAAAATCTAGGAATTTTACGTGAACTCAATTCACGCACATTGTAAATAATAAATTTTACACATACTTAAAATCACATATCCTTACATGATCTATTTTCACATACATTATTCAATTTAAGAAATTACAGACAATACGTCAATACAATTTATGTAAGGATACATAATTTAAGTTTGTGTATGCAATGAAATTTAAAGATTTATAGACACTACATGAATACATTCCACATATACCTACGTCAATGGAACGTAGTTTGCATGAATTTAGTTCAGATAAACATACACTAATTCAGATCACGTATATGTGATTTTCATTCTGAAGGCAATACCTACGTGAATTCAATTCAGGTACGATTGCATGAATTCAATTCACGTAGTGTGCGCGAATTCAATTCACGTATGATATGGTAATTAAAATCACATAAACAATATTTTTTAATTTTTGATATGTTCTTATTGGATACAGATAAATGGACCAAAAGGAAGAAAATAATAACAAAATATATGATGGTTTGGACTCTAATTTTGACAAATGCATGATGGTTCGGAATCTAATTTTGACGAAATGTATGATAGTTTGGAACTTGATTTTGACACAACAAATGATGGTGTTGGACATGAAATTGAAGAAACTATGAATGATGATATTGAACCTAATATGGTGAATTTGACTGCTGTGTTTATCATCAGTATGATGTTTGATTCACAAGATGATTTATTGAGATGAGCTAGAAATATTAAAAGGAAAAATGGAATTGTCGTTGTCATTTATAGATCTGAAACTGCTTTAGCACGACCAATAACAAAGACAAAATTAATTTTTAGCAGTAAAAGAAGCAACATATATAGACCTTGGAAGAATTCTAAACTTGTGAGGAGTAAATGGACTAAAAAATGTGAATGTCTATTTAAACTGAAAGGAACACCATTAAGTGTTGGTGAAGGGTGGTATTTGCATGTAGCATGTGGTCTCCATAACCACATGTTGGCTAAAAAATTGACCGAGTATTCTTTCATAGGTTGATTGTCTCGTGAAGAGAACGATGTATTTGGTGATATGACGAAGAACATGATCAAACCAAGAAACATATTGATGATATTAAAGGATCATAATGTTGAAAGTTTAAGGAAAATCAAACAGGTTTACAATGCACGTCAATGATATCGTTCACCACTTAAATGCATCATCTAATGACATTGATGGAATGCGACAAATATGTGTATCAATATAGGAAAGTAGATGTTTCAAACGAGTTGAGGGACATATTATGGATCCACCCAATGTTATCGCTCTTGTAAATAATTTTCACATAGTATTGATTATGGATAGCACATACAAGACTTGTATGTACCGAATGTCATTATTTGAGATTATTGATATTACTTCTACTGAAATGACATTTTGTATAAAATTTTCATATCTACAGTCTGAACATGTTGATAACTTCGTGTGAGCATTACACATGTTAAAAGAACATATTACAACTGATGAAGTTCAAATCGTCGTTATTGATAGAGACTTTACTTTGATGAACGTAACTCAATATGTTTTTCCAAAAATAGTCAGTTTATTATGCTTGTTTCATGTATGCAAGAATGTCAAAGCCAAACGTAAAATGATTGTGTTTTCAAAAAAATAAGAAAATGCATGTGATGGAGGTATGAGAATGTCTTGTTTACAGTTATGATGAGGGTCGATATTATATGAAGTTGACTATTTCTGAAGGAATTTGTAGTAATTGTTCTATTTTTTCTGATTATGTACACGAGTAGTGATTAATTCCTCACAACGAAATATTTTTTGAGGCATGAACAAATAAAGTTATACACTTTTGGAACACGACAACACAAAGGATTGAGTTTGTACATTGGAGTTTGAAAATGATATTACAAGACATTGTGAGTGATATATGCAGTGTTTGAGAAACTATTTATAGCATGATTGTATTACAACACAATGAGATAATAACACCATTTGAAAAGAGCATAATTCAAAATGTGCATCGACACAATATCATATTGTATACCTTGTGCATGTTGCTCTTGTTGTGCTTGTTGCTGCTGTTGTAATTGTCGTTGTTTCCATTGTGTCCGACTTTCCCGTTGCATTTCTTCCTCAAGACGCTGATCACGTGAAGAAGCAGTCGGTTTAGCGCGACGACCCTCATCATTAGCAATATCATTAATTATCACTCGACTTGATGTATCAATAAACATAGTGCGCACCATTTATGCATAACCATATCATAATCAAAATTAAAACACAATCAAATATGTTGTGTCGTAGACTCAATTTACGTAGGTTCCTATGCAAACTCAGTTCACGTACGCAGACTCAGGTCACATACGTAGACTCAATTCACGTAGGTTCCTGCGCAGACTCAGTTTGCGTATGAGTACTCAATTTGCGTATGCATGGAGACCTTAAGAATCACCATTTTTGTTCCAGTATCAAATATTGACAAAATCAGTTTCGTTCTCACCAAAATCAATTTCAATTGCATAATCCTAAACAAAATCAATTTCAATCACATAACACTAACTAAATTCAATATCAAACCCTAACTAAAGATTCATCACACCCATAAATCTTTCTTATTCTCTAATCTATGATTAATGATGAATTTGTAAGGCTTATTTTTGAAATTAGTATTTAGAAATTGCATTAATTAATTATTTCGATTTATGTTCAAGTTGGATACATGATCCTTTAATCTTGTTTCACTATTATTTATAATATGTATTCATTTATGAAGGAAAAAAAAACTTGAATACAATTTTAGAATCTCTGAAACAATTCTGAGAACCTCTCTGTTTTCAAAGTTGTTTGGAAGAATAAAATAGCGACATAATTCCCAACACATATATAAACAACCTCCAAAGAAAATGTCCGCATTTTCTAATATGGTTATATAGACTTATTTGAGATGATATAGACTTATTTGATCAAAAGGTCAAAAAATGTGTTACAACGATGATGGACTTTATTGCATCTTCACCTTAGAAGCCACCCTTTCAATGCTGCATTGCACAACTTCAAGTTTTTCTTTTGAGACTCGATCTCTTAAAAAAAATAATATTTTGTCTGGATGTTTTTACTCTTGCTTTGTTAAACAAGATTCTTTGCCAAACTAATGAATGAAGTGTGGTCAATTTTCAACTGGTATCTTGAAATCAAACTCTAGCTTTTAAAGTAATGAGTTCAACCAACCTGCTTGTGATGTGCCACATATTCAGCTTCACAAGATGAGAGTGCCACTATACTTTGTTTCTTCGAATACTATGATATATGAGCATTCAAGAATAAAAACTAGTAGCATGATGTACTCTTCATCTTTACCTGATCCCCACTCCAATCAGAATCTGAGTATGTTTCAAGTTCATAAGCTCCTCTTCCTCTTGCTTTTGGGAATAGCAAGCCAAAACTTTGAATTTCCTTTAGATATTTCACGATTCTCTTAGTTGCAATCATATGAGGTATCTTAGGATCACTCGTAAACCTACTCACCAAGTCAACTCTAAAGGTAATATCTGGTCTACTATTACAAAAATATACTTTAGAGGCCCTGCAACTTGGTTGAATAGAGTAACATTAAAGGCCAACTTCTAAAGAAACATTCAAGAAAGTTGATTTTACATCCAATTACATAAAGGTCAGCTTCTAGCACTTACAATTTCTATGACAAGCCTTATAGTCTCTATTCTTGCTACGGGAGCATATACCTCATGAAAATCAACTCATTCTCTTTGTAGAAAACTTTTTGCCACACGTCTTTCCTTGTGTTTTGCCACTATGCCATCAAAATTTCAATTTGAGCTTAAATACCCACTTGAGATCAACTGGGTGTTTGGCTGATGGTAATGGAACTAGCTCCCCATGTATGATTCCTCTTTATAGCACTGAGTTCTTCTAACAATCTGGCTTCCACTCCTTTTTCAATACAACATGCGTAATGACCCCAATTTTATTTGGCTGGGAGTGGTTTGCTCAATTTACTTTATAAACCACCTTACACAAATGTATGTGATTGTTCATTTACCCCCTATTTTTATTCACATGAAGTTAAATACATTATTGCAAGCTAGCTTCCGGGAAAATGCTGTGTTTTTGGAGTTGGTTAAACATCTCACTTACACAAAATACAAATAAAATTAGAGAAGAAACCCAAAGAAGAAGAGATACAAGAAATAAAAACTACTGAGAAATTAATAGCCAACATCATGGCTGATCCAAACTTTTAAGTTTAGATGGGCCAGAATTTAAATTTAAATCATTTGAACAAAGTATAAAATAGATTTAAATATATTTCTAATTCCTATAAAATTTAACATTTTAATTTTAATCCCTCTGAACATAAAATATAATTTTTAGTTCTTACAAAATTATCACATACAAAATTTTCGTCTTTGATGTCATATAAATATATATTTTTGAATAAATTTATGCATACATGTTTACAACATTATAAAAATGTCGTCTACAAATGGGTTCAAAATTCGATTTCTAGGTCTATATTTTTATTACTTTTATCTCGAATTTTTAACATTTGAAACTTTCATATTTAATTCATCTCAAATTAAAAAATTATAAATTTTTGTGGAGAACTTTTTATGATATCATATGCTTACAAAAAATCATTCAAATTTTTTAATTTAAAAGACAATTAAATATATTTTGTTTTAAGAGAGAATAAAATTGTTTATGAGATAAAAATTGAAATTTATTTATACAGAATTAACCTAAAAGGTCAAAATATATAAAAGTAGGTTTACATATATTTTTGGTCCTTGTAAATATAATTTCTTTTGATTTTGTTCCTCGTAATTTTTTATTGGTTTACATTTCTGTAATATCAAAAAAAAAAAATTTGGTTCTTAACGTTAAATGGACGTTACAAAAATGTTAATTGACAAAGGGAAACATTTTTTGGTCCCTGTAAATATAAAAGTTTTCAGTTTTAGTCCCTGAAATTTTTTTTTTTTGAATTTCATCCTTACAATATTTAAAAATTTTACTTTTTGTCCTTAACGTCTCTGATGAAATGCAATAATTTATATAGTTATTTTTATAAGATACTTCAAAAAGTTATAGTTAATTATTTTTTCTGTTAATTTATCTTTATAATTTTAATTAAAATCTCATTTTGTGCTTTAGGTTTTGTTCATTATAACTTAAAATAAATAAAATATATATTAGGTGATAGATTTATTTTAATCATTATTTTAAATTAGTATAATTGTAGTTAATATTATATTAATTTTATTTTAATTATAATATTAAATTATATGTTTATAACATCGAGGTTCAAGATTTTAACTCGAAACATGATATCCAATCTAATAATATTGTTATTTGTCAGTTGATTTAAGTTTTATAGATAACTTACTTTCAAATATATTCAACACACATATATTAATTCTAGTAACTTTAAAAATGTAGTTAATAAAAAAACAGATGTATAACAATAAATATATAATATAATATTATAATTAAAATTAAAATTAATATAATATTAACTACAATTATACTAATTTAAAATAACTACAAATTATTGCATTTCATCGTAGATGTTAAGGACAAAAAATAAATGTTTTGAATATTGCAAGGATGAAATTCAAAAAAATATTTTTTTCAAAAATTAAAACTGAAAACTATTATATTTACATAGAACAAAAATTATTTCTCTTTGTTCATTAACGTTTTTGTAACGTCCATTTAACATTAAGAACCAAAAATAATTTATTTTGATATTACATAAAAAAAAATTAAAAAGATCAAAATTAAAAAAAAAATATATTTACGAAGACCAAAAACATATTTAAACCATAAAAATGTTTATCAAAATTTAAATCATTAATATATCTAATAATTTTTTTGAAAAGTGCTCACGATCATTAAAATTTCAAATAATTGTTAATCGAGAGTAGAATTCTATGATAAGATTCAGAATACTACGTAACATGAGAGATAACGTTTCTAAGGTTGAGCTCTATAGACATATTATCTCTCTCTCTCAAATCATATATTGGCATTACGTGAATGACAGAGAATAAAAAGTCTCTGGTCTCCACTCACATTTTGTCTAAATTTGCTTCTTATATCATTTAGTGGGACCATCACTCAATTAGACTAACACCTTCTTTCTTTCTTTTTATGTTGAAGTTCAAACAAATGTTTTAAGTTACATTTATGATGATGTTATTTCCTTCAACTTCAATTATTTATTTGGTTGTAGGCACGTGCTTCACTTATGTCAATAAAAGGTGTTTAGACATGTAATTACATTTAATTACTTTTATTTTTTAAATTATTTTTAGTGACTTAGTACTTTGTAGCAAAATAGAGGACACTACTGCACTCAAAGTTCACTAACTTATCCACAATGCAATTATATAATCATAACCACTAAATTGTGAAATAGTGAACACACTGAAACCTATCATTTAAGGCACTACTTTATCTTAACACAATTAATTTCTCAAAAATCTGTCTCTATGACCTCTCTTGAATGCAAAAATCCAACTACTTCACAATAAAAACACTAGTAGTGTGTTCAAAGATAAATGGATCTTTTGCTTAGAGTATTACGTTTGTGTATACTACTCTCTTGTGTCTTGTCAACACTTTGTTCCATTACCAAATCTGGTGGTTCAAATGTAACTGTGAAATTCTTGAAAGCACCTCATGCATTCTCTCACTTGAATTCAGCAACATTTGCTTTTGAAGTTCTTAATTCTGGTAGTGACCGTTCTTCAAATCGTAGCCTCAGTTGTAAGGTTTGTATGTCACTAATTGTGTATGCTTATATGGCAATTTACTAGTGAATTTGCTTAAGTGTATTGTGTTTTTATTGGATGGAACAGGGGTGTTAAAAGTTGAGAAAAATGATATTTTGAGTTGTCACAAGTCAGTTGGTTAGGGAAATTCAAATACGTGATTAATGGATGATTAATAAATATAACAGTGTTGAAACTCATTAAGCATATAGTGAACAGTTAAACCATGAATTTGAATGTGATTAGATTTTCAAGTAGTTAAATCTGTGTAATTGAACACTTGAAAAATTATAATTAATTACGTTTAAATTGTGGTTAATAGCATTCATTAGATGATTAGTGAGTTTGAATATTTGTTATATTCATTAGTAATAAATTGAAAGTAATTAATCACGTCTTTAAGCTGCATCAGTAAATTATATCGTTGTCGATTTTTGGTGTTGTTTTTTGTGTCAAAGTATCCCAACTCTAAAAGTTATTCTGATTATTATGAACATTTTATGCACACTATGTGTGAAGCTTGATGATGGGATCAAATCAGTTTGTACAAAAAAGAGAGTTACATACTCAGGCTTGCTGGATGGATATCATAGTTTTGAAGTTTGCACCAATGAGCATCATCAAGGACTTGGCTGTGCTAGCTATAATTGGACTGTTGGTTAAGAAACTATTCTTCATTCCTTATGTTTGTTATCAGTTGCTTATCACTTATTGAATTTGGCCTCTTTTAATTCAATATGTGTTTAGGGGTGTACGTGAGTTGAGTTGAGCCGGTTTTGACAAAACTCGATACCTAATCCAATCAATTATCTTTGGATTGGGTTAAGTTTTAAATCCGTATTTTTTTCATTTAACTCGAACCAAACCAACCCGATCAAAAACGGGTTGGGTTGGGTTGACGGGTTATACATAAATAATAACTTGTTTTTTATTTTACAGAAAAATATATTGAATGAAAATATATTTAATATTTGAATGGCTTAAAAACTATAAAATTTCAATTAAATAATTCAATTTTTTAAAAAAATCATCAACTTCTCAAAAAAAAAAAAAAAAAATCTAACAATCTTCAAATATATAAATAAATTCAACAACAATATTTAACTCAAATGTATTGTATTTAACTAAAATGAATAGTATTTAATTAAAAAAAAATTGTATGTAACAAATGTAAAAAATTTAAACTAAATTCATTATAAGCATAACCATAAGCTTTTCGTTTATACATTTATTACGTAAAACTATAACAAAAATTAGATACAAATCAAATGAAATGCTAAACTGGGAGAAAAATTTAGTATTTATGCTAGACGCATGAACACCTTGCATTCATGTAAAAATCAGTTATTAATACTATTGGACTCCTGGGACTGCCAAACAAAATTTTAAAAAATATATATAACTAGTTATTGTGGCGGGTCGACGGGTTCAAATTGTTAAACCCATTACCCGAACCAAATATAAGCGGGTTTCATCGGGTTAGGTTGGGTTGAGTCGGATCCAAAAGTGACCGAGTACGGGTAAAAATTGGGTTGAGTTGGGTAATCGAGTTGGCGGATCGACCCACATCCATATACACTCCTATGTGTCGTTATGATAAACCGTGTCATGTATCTTTAGAAGGAAAAAGTTAAGATTAGGGAGAATTTTGGATAACCAATTTAATTAATCATTCAATAAGCTATGTAGGAGAGTTTAATAAAAATAAGCTAAAAAGAGTATAAATTTAAAATAAGTTATTTTTTATGTTCTTCTAAAGACTTAGACAAGTGTTTATGTCTTTAAAAAAAAGCCAAAAAGCACATTCAAATGCCCCTAGAATCTTTTGTCTAAATATTGTAGCATAAAATATGAGAAGCATAATGTTTCAGGTTTTCACAGTTTATGCTGCAAGTGTAACAGGCAAAATCAGTTTCCCTATTTTAAGTTGAATAAATAAAGGCACCTCCGCTAGTCTTCGGTACATAACTATCTTTTCCTTGCATCTTCATCACATTCAAAAACAAGTTTACAAGATCATGCAAATGAATGAGGAAAACTATATATGTTACTTAGTGTATTGAAATTCATATATAAATTTGTTTTTCATTATATACCATTCTAATAACAGTATCTATTTTTTTTTCAGACACAATTCCACCAACAGCATATGTTAAAGCCTCAACATCATTCACAAGTTCTTTAAATGTTTCAGTAAATATATCATTCAGTGAACCTTGTACAGGTGAAGGTTTTGGATGCAAATCTGTGAATGCCTGCAATGTAAGTATATAGGTGTTCATCTACAATTGCTTAGATTTCTCAAAATAAGGTTAAGTGAGTATTGTCTTGTCATGTCATATCCGTGAAGTGTCAGCTCAGTGATAAAAATATGACTTTATAACCTTAAGGGACAATGTTCAATTCCCCTCGAAGACAGTTGTAAAATAACCATTATTGTTACTTAAATTAACAATAACTTTCCCCTTCCACAATTGTTTTTTGAAGTATTGTGTTAACTTATTGTTGTTCTATTTCTTTGCAGCTTCTTGTTTATGGTGCTGGCCAAGTTATACCATCTTCCTTTACTATCCTGAAGCCAAACCTCATGTATTCTCTTCTTGTTAGTTTATCCTCTACCGTTCAATATGGCCAAACAATCCTTGTAATGGATAAGAACTTCTGCACTGACATAGCGGGTAACGGCTTTACAAGAACTCCAAATTCAAGTGTTTATGTTCATATTGGTGAGTGTGATCTTTTCTTATGTCATAGTAATAGTAGATTAGTACTAGATATATGTGAATACTGCTTGAATTGACTTATTTGAGTTTATCTATTGACATAAGCACTTGTGAGATTGTTTGGAAGAGCTTACTCAAACAGCTTATGAGATGTTTGTGACCTGTTTTTAGCTTATTGAGTTATTTCTATAAGCTCTCAAGGATAATTTACAAAAACAGCTTATAGCTTTTGTTATAGAAATAGCTCGTATATAAGCACTTATATGAAAAATGCTTATGCTATAAGTGTTTAATTAAGTTGTTTATCCAAACAAACAAAATGTTAATTTCGTGAAGATCTGATATCTCATATGGATATAAATGTCCATATGAATTATTACGGTTTCTGAAGCCTTAAGGGTTTGGCCTTATCTTTAACACATATACTTTATTTTTAATGCAATATATAATTAAACATAATAATGTTATAATGCATTAGCCTTAATAAGGTGGTTACTTTACTGAGAACAAATTTCTATATCAGTTTTGATGTTCAAAAACTTGGTTTTCTTCTATGGTGATCATGATCCACAGACAGAAGAAAGGTTTATGTCAACATCAGAACTCATGTACCTGAAAAGCTACTTCAAATTAACAGTGAAACTCGAACAGTACAAGCAACTAATAACCTTAACAAGCTAAAGGTGTATTTGTACTTCTCAGCTCCAGTTCTAAATTCCTCTAGACAAATTATGAATTCTCTCAGCATTAGCCAAGGTTCAATTGTTCAAACTAGTGCAGAAAATCTCGGAAATCGTAGATTCGGATTCATGGTTAGTTATATTCATAAATGTGAAATGTTTTAGTTGTGTTGTGTTGTGTTGTACTATGCTTGTTGCAAGTATATCTCTTCTCCTTACACATTTTTTTGGTTTGTTATTGCAGCTTGCTAATATCTCCTCTACTGCTATAATCTCTATCCACTTCGATTCAAAGTCAATAATAACCCGACAAGGGACTCAAGTTTCTCCAACTGCACCGGTTAATTTTATCTACGGTACATGTTAATGATGTTATCCACCAAGTAAACATTGTTTGGATTTACATGCTAATATTTTCATGGAATTCAGATTCTAAGAGACCTATGGTGATGTTGAGTACACATAGCATGAAGACAAAAGAACACAATATCCAAATATTAATTAAATTTGTGAAGCCTGTTTTTGGGTTCAATTCTTCTTGCATATCAGTTTCAGGAGGTATATTAAAAAGGCAAGTATATATAAGCACATGTGCACTTTCTATTAATTCATTGAGGATTAAACAGCCAAATACCAGTTGATAATTGATCCTTTTCTCTTGCAACTTTTTTATTTTTTGTCCAGCTTTCACAAACTAAGATGGAGCATATACATCATTGAGATACAAGAAAATGATGATAAAGTATTTGTCAGTGTTCCGGAGAATGTAACTCACGATGTTGCTGGAAACAAAAATCTAGCTTCCAATGTTCTACAAGTGAGGCACTGTAAGATTTTTTTTTATATTTGTCATTTTTAGTGATTGTTTTGTTATTAGTACTGACATTTTTTGTTTGCATACTATTATTATAAATAAATTTTCATTTTCATTTCTTAGATGCAAGTTTTTTTAAAAAAAATTCTATTCAAGTAGAAATATTTATGATTTTTCATGAATCATGCAGACTCATCACCTCTCATTTCTTCTGTGATTTCTGCATTTGCAACTGCCACTTTTGTGATGACATCGTTTGCTGCGGGCCTGCTAACTATCTCAACTGCAAGCCTTCAATCTGTCGATACATTCACGAGATCGTCTTCTTTCTTGATCGTTGATCCAGCAAGGAACCTTTTTGTGAGATATCTAACTTACTGAAACATTTTCCTGCTTATCAGTTACTATATATCTCATCAGTTTAAGCCAATTCAAAAATGTTTGTATTCAAATTACCAAATTCCTTATATTCTTGTAGTGATAATGGAGAAAATACCACATTGAACATGCTAATTTTGGTTAATCATGCAGAGAATTCTGTGCCATATTCAAGTGTTTGCACTAGCTAGGTGGTTATCAGTTAAGTTGCCAGTTGAGTTTTATGAATTTTCCAGACATTTGCAATGGACCATACCTTATTTTTCTGTGCCATGGGAATCTGGACCTATGAGCCTGTTAATGGTAGGCTCTAGTCCTTTTGGTATCTCTAATTCCTTTACCAAAACTTCAGCAACAATGCCAAGCACGCTTTTAGGCAATAATTTGAATTATGCTGCTTCAGTGTATGGATCACCACTTACTTCTTCAGAGTATCGTCAATATTTTGAGGTCAGGAGTTAGTTTATGTATCCATTCTTCAGAAAAATTTAATTTGTTATAAACAGTCAATGTCCTTAATCAACAATGCATACCTGCAGAGCGAAGTTATGAACCCGGAAGCTGAATATATTTTGGATTCTCAACATTCAAGTGGGTAAGTTATGTATGTGTCAATACATTATAATTATGTTTGTGAAATTAGGTCTTCCATTCTGATATGAAAATGGACATAATAAGGATAAATGCACAAGAACACCAATTTTCTATGACCTATTTGATACCTTTTGAACTGTAACATGAAAATTGCCGTCTTAAACTCTGTTTGGATAAATAATTTGATTAAAAGTTTAAAACATAAGCACTTAACAATAGGTAAAAACAAGTCAAACAGTTTTCATAGAATCATATAAACTGTTTTGATAAGCTATCCATGAGAGCTTACGGAAATAAGCTGAAAAACAACTTATACACATGTTATAAGTTGTTTCCATAAGCTTGCATAAACCAATCCGAAGAAGAGCTTACCTTCTGGATTGAATCAGACGCACTCTCTGTTAACATAATAATACTTCATTTATCAATCAGATTTCATATGTTTCTATTGCAGATGGACATATTTTTATAGAAGCATATTTTGGCTAGCTGTGATATGTGGCGGTTTGATGGTTCTGCATGCTTTTCTACTCATTATCCTCAAATTTAGGAAGAGAAATTCTGAAAGGCATAGAACATATGGAGCACTCATATTCCCAAGATTTGAGATATTCCTTTTATTTCTTGCACTACCTGGTGTCTGCAAGGCCTCTTCTGGCCTTATTAGAGGTAATTTAATTCAATATTACTCCCTCTGACTCATTATAAGTGTCATGTTTAAAATATTTATGTTTCAAATTATTGGTCACTTAGAATACCAAGACATTATCTATGAACTTTTTTCAATAATACCTTTATTTAAATAAATATTTCATCTAACTATTCTACTACTACCATTAGGGGGAGCACCTTCAGCAATGGCAGTTGGCATTATACTATTGATTTTGGTGTCAATTGTGCTTCTAGCTTTGTTCATGTTCCTTTCAGTTGGAATCACATTTGGAAAACTTCTTCAATACAAGGAAGTTCATCAAGAAGGTGAGACATTTCATTGGTATCAAGAGCTTATAAGAGTAACTCTTGGACCAGGTAAAAGAGGCCAATGGACATGGAAAGAAAAACCTAAATCTATTTGCCTAACTATGTTTGGACCTTTATTTGAAGATTTAAGAGGTCCTCCAAAATACATGCTTTCTCAAATAGCAGGCGGAAGTCATCAAGGTCAAAGTGACTACATCATTGCCTCTGATGATGAAACAGAAGACGCAGAAGCGCCTTTCATCCAAAAACTCTTCGGAATTCTCAGAATATACTATGTGTTTCTCGAATCCATTAGGCGTATTTCGTTGGGAATTTTGGCAGGTGTTTTTGTTCAAACACAGACTTCCAAGAGTCCAATGATTATTATGCTATCTATAACCTCTTTTCAGCTATTCTTCATTGTGCTAAAAAAGCCTTTTATTAAGAAAAAGGTTCAATTAGTTGAGATAATCTCACTCACATGCGAATTTGCATTTTTCGCCACTTGTTTCTTGCTTTTGAAGAAAGATTTTTCTGTGAGAACTGAGACAAAATTTGGGATTTTCATGCTTGTGCTGTTTTTGGTAGGGTATTGTTCTCAAATTACAAATGAATGGTATGCTTTATATGTACAAACAAAGATGCTAGACCCTAAGGAGAAGTCAATGTTAAGGGGTTTGAAAGTTGCTTCTATTGGGTTTGTTTTGTTTTTCATCCCTAAAAAATGGATCAAAAACTTGGAAAGCAAGTTACCACAAAATGGTAATGTGAATGAAGAAGGAGGAGACAATGGTTTGGTGGGTGTAAGACGCATGCATTCAGGTAGTAGAAGCTCAGGTACACCTGATATACCATGGTTGACAAGACTAAGGGAACTTTCAAAAGCCAGCTTTAGCAATAAGGAAAGAAGTGGAGTTCAAATTACTGATCCTTCTTCTAGTAACACTACTAATTGGAGTAGTTTTTGGGGGACTAAGAGAAGTAGTAGCTCTTCTTCTGATTATAAGTCAAAACCAAAAACCTTGTATGAAGATTTGGAAGCTATTTTTGCATCCAAGTCATAATACAAAAATATATATATATGTGGATTTTTGCCATCCTTATATATTATACCTATTTGCAACCTTGTTTCCTTTGTTTTAGATAATGTACAATTTGTATGTATGTTTGTGTATTTGCACACATTTCAAAGGTTGACGATGCTCCAAATCACGGTATTAAACATCATAAGCTTTAAGTAATAGTCAAATTATTGAGCTTATCTAATGACAAAAAGAAAAACGCAAACAACAAATTAAATATTTAATTCGGTATTTTCTCTTTTTTTTTTTTATGAAAATGAAAAAGAATTATTGTCGATGGTGGACATATTAAGCTGCTTTTTAGGTCAAAATGTTATCACAAAATCATTTTCATCGTACATGATTCTACAATTACACCTCTTGAAATTTTTCTTAGCGTTCTTAATAAAGTCATCGTTATCAAATTCTATAATACAATCTCATCTCATCTCATCACCGATTACCACAAAAACCCAAATTGAACCGAACCCTAATTCTATTCACACCTGTACTCTGCTTTGGCTCACTTCTCTTTTCGTCTAACACTTGTCAATTAATAATAGTAATACCCAAACCTCTTCATTAACACATAAAATTCTCTGTTACTTCTCTACTACAGTATATATATATATACACGCACACACAAAAGGAATGGGTTCTATGCTTAGTAGTTCACAGAAGAGTCAAGAAGAGATAGAAATGGCGTTGAATAAAGCTAAGAACCTCGCTGCCTCTTCCCCTGTCTTTGTCTTCAGGTTTTGCAATCCTTTCTAATTTCTCTAATATCTTTTACTTGATCAAATTCGAGATTAAAAAAGTGATGCTACTTTTCTACGTCATTGGGTCAAGACAAATTGGTGTCTTTTATTTTCATGCACCCTCTTTGTTCATTTTGATAAAGCATCTTCCTTTTTTTGTTTGTTTTGTTTTAAAATTGATAACCCCATTTTGTAATTTATGTTGTGGCAGTAAGACTTATTGTGGTTACTGCAAGCGGGTCAAGGATTTATTCAAACAGCTAGGAGCGTCCTACAAGGTCATTGAATTGGATACAGAAAGTGAGTATGTTGTCTCAATGGATTTCATGTTTGTTCTATTATGTTACTCCTTTTGTCTTATTAATTAGTGACTTATTTGTAAAAAAATATGTGTCTCCAAAATGAGAACTACTTTTGATGTCTCTCTTTAGGGGCAGTGTAGTGCATGGTGGACCAATACTTAAAATTTATTAACAATGGTTAACAACACTCTTTATAAGTAAAAGTTCATGGGACTTGATCCACTTCAGTTTGATAAAAATAAAGAAAAATGAACATAAATGGAGGTTGGAAGTTTGAGGCATATATATCAGCTTTCCTTTATTTTTGTTGAATCAGCACCAATCAACTCAACTTATTGTACCAATCAAGTTATTGTTTTGGTTTCAGCAGTAAAAATGAGAAGTACATATACTTCCAGAAGCGTAGTCGCTGGAGTTTCCAACGATTTTTAAGTTGTGTAAAATTTGCCTTTTCTATACAAAACATATGGCTAGTAACAATTGTTTTGAGTTTACTGTTACTTTGCTTTCTTATTATCGTATTCGTAGGAGTATCATGCTTTCTACTTTTCTACTATCTGCTTTGTGATTGTTAATGTAGAATATATGCAAAAACGTGTCTCATTTTATTTCCCATTAAATCCAAAGTCGGGGGTCTATTATCTTGTGCTCTTCTACCTGGAGGATTATTACACTTGGTTTTCTTCAGAATTTGTATTTACCTGTTTGAAGGTGATGGGGGTGAAATTCAAGCAGCTTTAGCTGAGTGGACAGGGCAAAGAACAGTGCCTAACGTGTTTATTGGAGGCAAGCACATTGGTGGTTGTGACTGTAAGGCCAAACTCCTGTCACTTCTTTTCCATTGTTATTGTACTGTTGTTGTTTTTTCATTATTTGTATTGTGTGTAACATTTTTATCTCATGTTTGTTGCAGCTGTTTTGGAGAAACACCGTGCAGGTCAATTGGTTCCACTTCTTAATGATGCTGGAGCAATAGCCAATAACTCTGCTCAGCTCTGAAGATATAGCCTCCGAATATTTCTATCATTACTATTTGCTTTATTTTCTGGCATTACTTTGTATGAATATAAATCGTGAAACAAGTATGTGAAAGAGGATCATCTTCTTGTGAGGTTAAACAAGTATGTGAAAGAGGACCATCTTCTTGTGAGGTTATAAGAACCCTTAATATCATTAGATCACAGATGCATGAGCATATTGTTAATGTTAATATAAAATAAAGCGCTGGTTTTTTTAGATGAGATTGTAACTTTTGCACAATTGCTATTTTCTTTTATCAGTAGAAATACTAATAAACTGATATAAAAGAATTAAGATTGTTGATATTTTTGTTAGGTATATTTTTTGTTCTTTTGGTGAGGAAAAATTAGAATATAATGAAGAAAAAATTATATTATATTCTAATATGATATGATGTATGATATTATCAGTATTTATATTTATTAATTTATATCTAACAAAATTTCAAAATGGAGTTTGTATCGATATATTTATTAAATAAAAATTTAAATGTATAATATATAATTTTTTAATGTAATTTTATATAATTTTTTTTATATGTTTTTACATGTAATTGATGTTATAATTTTGTTTCGGCTTAAATGCACTTCAATATTTTATTATTATTATTATTTTAATTCTCTTGTTATGTTCATATAATTATAGTTGAGTATGTGCTTTGCACGGTACTTGATATTGACATTTAAAGAGAGTTATTTATTTTATTATGTTTAATATTATTAATAATTTACAAAAAATTGACATTTCAATATTTGATCTACTTGTTTAAATGACTTATCATCATTGTCAACCTAAGGGAATCTATTGTCAAATTGATATATTAATACACATTAATACATATTTAATACTATTAATAATTTATAAAAATTGATATTTCAATATTATTATTGTGAGTCTATTAATATAGTTGTTACATTGATTTTTGATTGATTTGACATTGTTAACCTTTTATATAAGTATACAAATCGATGTCAATCAACTCTTCTGACATATTAATTTTCAATCAATTAAGTTTATATATTATAATCGATGGAAGCTTTTTTATCTTCAGATGATTTTTCAATTGGTATCAGTAATAGTAATAGTTTGAGTTGAAGAAAGGTATTGTCTTAATAATAATGTGATTAACCATATTGACACTGAACCAATTTTGAATTAGATCAAAGTTTCATTTTTGTTTCTTGTTTACAACATCTTTAATGGTCAAGTATTATCCAAGCTTAAATTAGTTTGCAACAAATTGAAGAAAATAGGTTGCTTCGTTGGGATCCAACAATCAAGTTAAAAATTGATCTTCCTTCCATCCCCAAGTCATATTTTGCTGAAATTTGTCATAAATCTTCACTAGAGATCTCTATAACGGAGAATCATTCGACTTCTAAATCATATTCACCAACAAGTTGTGATTTCTGTCATACTTATTCAAGAGAACCTAACACCATATAAGTCATTAGAATTAGTCAATAAATTTTAAAGTATTTTAAAAAGAAAAGCATTATTCATTAAGCCAGTTTGTTTGATGCCTAGACCACCATTCTCTTTAAACATACAACAAACATCCCAACTCATTAAGTGAGCCTTACGAGTTGTCTCAGTGTCTCCCCAAATAAAGTCTCATTGCAATTTTTTCGACTCACTACGAATAGTTGTAGAGATGTTGGCATACTGCATATAAAAATAAGGGATTGAACTCAATACAGACTGACTCAAAGTAATTCTTTCTGTCAAACTCAAATGTTGTTGCTTCCAACCACTCATACGCATTTAAACCTGCTCATTAATATATCCAAACCTATTTCTAGATCACCTACCATGTGTAATGTTTGCCCCAAGTTCGGAGCTTCTTTGAACCTCGTATGTTGCATAATCTCATATCGAAATTGAGAATTTTTTTTGAGTCTTTTCAACATTGATATTTTGGCCTGAGGCATGACATAATTGATCCAAGCAATGTGTGATGTAGCAAACTTGCTCTATAGTGGCCTCTTCAAACAAAAGAAGGTCATCTTCAAAAAGAAGGTGATACACCTTAGATCCCGCACGCATCGACTTCCATTAAGTTGCATCAACCTGGTGAGCAATAATATGCGGCATACAATCCATGCAAATGACAAATAGATAAAGAGAAATGGGTCACCTTGTCCAATACATAAAATTTTGATGAAAGAGGTCGCCTTCTTCTAGAGGAATTGGTTCATGCAATGAAAAGAATGAAGAGCCAAAAAGTTTTTATGTCAACAAAGATCGATTTGGAGAATGCTATGACAGACTGAATTGGAATTTTGTTACTCAATTTCTTTAGGATTATAAGTTTCCAAAGGAGTTAATTAATTTAATTCATCATTGTATTTCTACTTCGTCTTTCAATAAATTTTGGAATTTTGATGGGGACAATCCATGCAAATGGCAAAGCTATCATACATGAACATAAAGAAAACACAACGTGAGGTTCTTCGTATCACTCATGGTTTCTTTTGGTCGATGCCTATGCGAGTTCAAAGTAAATCACATTCTCATCAAAATTTATCAATAATATCAGTCACATGAAAATGTAATTGTCTTTGCAACTCACCCCAACAGAAATCTTGAAAGAAAAAAATATGGTTGTTTATGGTACACTACATAATAGATGTGTGTGTGTTCACTAAACATTTTTCTTTCTATAAACACATTTAATAATTGTAACCATTTTTAAAAATAAGATTACATCTAAAATTATTTTCTTTAAAAAAATCAATATAAAAATATTACCTCATTGTCCATTAGAACCATTTGCAAAGAGAATGGAAGTTTATCGGTTGTCATTGTTTATGTCTCACAAACTATATTATTACAAACTGTATTATCATAACCTTAACCATGACATTTCAAGGAAAATGTTTTGGAACCACGAAGTAAAATAGCTATTGTACGTGAGATTTTGTGTAGCATGAAGGAATTTGAGTATGTGATTTTGTATAAATGTTGTAGGTATATATAGTAAAATATTGTGCAAATTAGTGTTTAGGGTGAATTATTTTGTTGCCTAGGATATGTTCATGACCAGATAATATTTGGGCCTCATTAAATTTGCCATTCTTATTATAACCACAATCAATATTATGTTACCATATTTATTTGCAAATACATAATTCAAATTAACACTACGCGAAAAAATTTATGTTATAGTGTTTTTTTAAAGCCATTTACAGCATTTTTTTTTTTAAAAAAATAAGCGTTGTAGCATCAAGCGCTGTAAAAGATATAACAACGCTTTTTAAAATAAAAAAGCGCTATAAAATAGGTAGATATATATGCGCTTGTTATACTCGTTTTACAACGCTTTTTGGAAAAAACGTTGTAAATGGTGCATTCAATAGATGCATTATTATGCACCTATTACAACGCTGTCTTTTATTTTTTTTTCCAAAATCTTTTTCATCCAGAATCAGTTCACACAATTATTTCACAATCAGTACACAACAACAAAACTATATAACTTTATAATTTAACTTTATAACTTTACATATTTACACAATCAGTTCACAACATATTCATATACATATTCACATATTGACAACAACACGAAACTATATACATATTCATATAACTACATATTCACAACTTTTCAAATGTGCCCTATTCATATTCATATAACTATCAGAACTACACAAAACAGAACTACCATATATTCATATAACTATCCCTTGCAGCATGTCATTTCCCAGCAAATCAAATAATTTTCATTTCAATCACATACTAACACCAGTCTTCCTTTATTTCAATTAGATCTCTTTCAGAGTATGTTGGACTAGAATTGTCAAAGTACTGTGCGATATAAAAATTGAACATAAATAAGTTAGAATCAAATATATACATAGTTTATATATGAAAATAAAATAATGAAAATACCGTACCGTTTCTAGGATTATAGTTTGATTCATATCAACAATCTCCTTCATGAATCGCAATATATAGTACCCACAGTCGATGTTGTTAGTTTGACGAGGGCACTATAAAATAAAACATATAAGTCAATAAATATTTGTGCATTGATAGCAATATAAGTTCAACATGCATTTGATTGAAACAAAAAACTAATAAATACAATACCTGAAAAACAAAAGAACAATAGGGTTACGATGTAGAAATACGAATAAAGAAGAACAACGTAGAAATACGAACGGTTCGTAGGAGAGTAGGGTTTGCAGAAACAAAGATGGTTTGCAATGACAAGTAGAATGAAGAGGAAACAAGCGTATGAAGTTTATGTAATGAAGAGGAAACTGAAGCGGTTTAGGGTTTAGGGATAATATTTTACTCAAATTAAAATTTTATCTTTTTTTTATTGTAGTTATTTATTTTGTTATGGTTTATTATGTTAGTAAAATGTTATTTTTTTAAGAAATTGTAATTATTTTTAAAAAAATATAAGTTAATTTTTAATAGCCTATTACAACGCTTTTTGAAAGAGCGTTGTAAAATGCCTCATTAACTTATTTTTTAAAAGCCTATTACAGCGCTCTTTGAAAGAGCGTTGTAAAAGGTCTCTTTAACTTATTTTTTAAAAGCCTATTACAGCGCTCTTTGAAAGAGCGCTGTAAAAGGCCTCCTTAACTTATTTTTTAAAAGTCTATTACAACGCTATTTCAAAGAGCGCTGTAAAAGGCCTCCTTAACTTATTTTTTAAAAGCCTATTACAACTCTTTTAAAGAGTGCTGTAAAAGACCTCCTTAACTTATTTTTTAAAAGCCTATTACAGCGCTATTTGAAAGAGCGCTGTAAAAAGCCTCCTTAACTTATTTTTTAAAAGCCTATTATAGCGCTCTTTAAAAGAGCGCTGTAAAAGACCTCCTTAACTTATTTTTTAAAAGCCTATAACAGCGCTCTTTGTAAAAGACCTCATTCACTTATTTTTTAAAAGTCTATTACAACGCTATTTGAAAGAGCGCTATAAAAGACCTCCTTAACTTATTTTTTAAAAGCATACAACAACGTTTTTTCTACAGCGCTTGTCAAAAAAGCGCTGTTGTATCCTCCGTTATTTTTAAAAAATTCTACAACAGCGCTTGTATTTAATAAGCGCAGTAAAATATGCGCTATAAAATGTCATTTTTGGCGTAATGTGATTATATTATCCCTCCCTGATTTTAAATTGTTAGAGTATCATATATCATATACATCTTGTTATTTTTGAGAAAAAATATTAAATATTTTTTTCACAATTTAATTTGAGACTCATTTTGTTGATGTGTAAAGTGGAATAATAAGTTGACCATGTGCTAGAAGATTAATTTTAAGTATCTTATTTTTCATGTTATTAAACCATTTTTCCATGTTAATTTCAAATTAAAATAATTTTGTAGACTAAATTAATTTGTTTTCCTTTGAAAATTAAAACTAGAAATAGTCGAACGTCGAATTCTTCTTTTACACTCATTTTATTTTCCATTCACGTGTAAACCTATCTTCTTTAATATGTATTATCATATTACATAATGACTTGCTAGTTCATTAAATCTTAGATTTAAACCTTAAATTTAGAGTGAAAGTATTAAAAATTGAAACTATATTGTATTTTTATTATATAAAAAAAAAAAGACTATATTGTTGAACTAGAAACAAGGGCGAAAATTATGAATCAATAAAAATTAAAAATTAAAAACACATTAGACATACTTATAGATTAAAAAAATGGACCATATTGTGAAATTTAAATAGGATTATATTGTCTATGGAAAAAATTTATAGTAGACATACTTTATTGTACATTAATTAATAAAATTTTAAACGTAAGAAGATAAATTTGTTTTTTTAAAACAACATTAACTTAAAATATTTTTTTACTTTAAAACTAAATAATAATTTATTTAATTATATTATTCTCAAAATATAAATTAGAGTAATCACAATTACAAAGAGTAAACTTAATATGCAAAACAAAAGAAGACTCTTGGTTTTTTATTATATAAAAATAAATTATAATTGGTTATAATTATGAACGTTTGTGAAGAACTCTCCGAACGAAGCTAACATCATTACAAAAGTATATTGGAGTCTTCAATTGCACGCTATCATGTTCATAGTTCCTCCTATTAGGTGGATCCACGATATTCTTCGCTTGAGGAGAACTTATAAGTGTGACTTCCTCTAGACAATGCAAGAGTCATCTCCAAAACACAGTTCAATCAAATGTACAAGTCCTATTTGTTAGTCTAGATGTCAATGCATATGATTTCTAAATACCACCAC
>NC_021164.2:62169264-62184746 GCF_000331145.2 Cicer arietinum
GGAAAAATATTCTATTAGAAAAATACTCTTCAGAGTTTCATGTTAAGTACCCCTACCGTTGAGTGTTTTGAATCACATTGCCTTTTTGAATAACCTTTGCCACATATTTTCAACTAGGCCTAGAATACTACTGCATATATGAATACTATTACTTTAATTAGTCACAAAAGAAGTCACTCACACCAAACTTTCAAAATTATTCAATTTGTTTCAGAGTCATCACCATTGGTAACCACTCGTTACCAATCAAAATACAAGAATGATTTAATCTTAAATATCACCAAAATATATGTCATTTATAAAATACACATGTTTTAAAGAAAAAAACAAATCAAGAGAGGTCCAACACATAACATTAGTTTATATCACGTAAGTAGGAAAAAGATATGAATTATGCTCGTACCATTACCAAAGTCGTTTTTAGAATTACGCGCCACAAATTCTTGTTCAACTATTGGTTCACACCATCAAATTAATCATAATTAATTTAGTATTTAATTTTCTTTTAACTACTAACTGCTTCTTCGATAACGTTTAGATTTAGTATAAGGTTTACAAAAATTCTCTTAACTGAGTCAAATTATTATTATTATTATTATTATTATTATTATTATTATTATTATTATTATTATTATTCAACAAATACAATTCTTTAACAACAAGAGAGCAAACTCTATAAATTCAATTCAAGTTCATGGGCCATTCCTCTTTGCTAAGTTAGAGTCATAAAATATGTTATATATTATATGATTCAAACTCAAATATCAATAGAAAAGAGAAATACATACTAAGAATACAATGGTAACTAGCAATGATATTTTCAGAATATATTATGAAAGATAAAATAGTTATAAATTGGAAGTTCAACACATCACTCATATGGATGCATGTTCTAAATCAATTTATAATTATAGGTTTAAAATTATCATTTTCAAAATACATTAAAATATTAAACAGATAAAATAAAGTTTCCAACTAAAACCATTTCCTATCAAATAAAAATTAAACCTTTAAGTTTAATTCATTGACTCATACTAAGTCAGTATTTCAACCATTTTAAAAAATGTTTCTAACTTTTTGCAATAATTAGATTATAAAATTACTAATTTAAAATCAATTAATATTTAAATATATTTTAACATATTAAAAATATAAAGTAAAATCGTTTTAAATAGTAAGACTTTTTTAACATCTATTAATTCTTTTTACAATCCCAACTCATAAAACAATTAATAGAACAAAATTTTCAAACAAAACAACGTCTATTTCATAAAATAAAAGATCCACATTCGAGTATTTTCTTTAAAAACGACAATAATCATAACAACAATATACTTTTTTTTTCCGTTTTCTTTTTAAATACCAAAAATCTTTAACTTAAAAAGTAAATGTTTTTCTTTCAAAAATCAAAACATATGCAAGATGAGTAATTTCTATAAATTTTTTAACATTTAACTCAAAAAGTAGTTTCTACTTAGCAATAATCAAGACATTGAACAAACCTTGTGAATTGTGATTCTTCCAAAAATAAAAGCTTTAACCGGTTTATTTTTCTTCTATCAACAGCTAAAAGTTTAAATCAAGAATATACCAAATTGATTGAAATAAAGAGTAAGACAACTGAAAGTATAATAATTAATCAAGTCAAGTGATCACTACTAGAAATTAGTGTTTTACCTGCGGATTAAAGTTAAAAATCCGCAGGAACACACGTTACCTGCGGATTTATTGGCGGAACCATTTCCCCACGTAAAACCTTCGTGGGTAACCGTTTCCTGAGGATTTCTGAATCCGCAGGTAACGTACATGCGGATAAATCCGCAGGAAAACTAAATAAATTCCGCAGCAAATATTTTATAAGCTTAAGGCATTTTCTTACGAATATTCATGCAGAACAAATCGGCAGTACCATTTCTACGAATGTTTTCCAAGGGTATTTCCGCAGGAAATGTCACATGCAATTGATAGTATATTTCGCATGAAATTCCACAGGTAAATCCGTAGGAATGTTTCTTATGTATATTTTTAATTTGTACTGTTTTTTTTTTTCTTCTGAATTTTGATTTATATGAAAATTACACATAATTATAAATACATTTTTAAGTATTTAATATTAGCCTTTAGTTGGAATACTATTGCAATACTTTGAAACAAAATTTATATCGAATTCACAAATCATACTAAATATTAATTAAAGCATGAACTTCTTCAGAAAACAAAGTCTTACCATTAAAATTTTAATTATAATGTATAAACCAAAGGCTTTACTTTATCAAAAATATGAGTATAATATATACACACATTGTACATGATCATATAAGCTAAAATATTTCAAAAACGGGTAAACAATACAACAGGTGTAGTAGGATTGACAATCTTCTTTCTTTTCTTTTGCTCCAGTTGCTTACCAGGAACAAAACTCCATGCAACAACCTGATGCATAAACATGAAGGCGAAAGTGCTTAGTCAAAAAGTTGCTCATAGTTATACATGACCAAAGTAAAGTTTATTGGGCAAATCCAGTGTCCTATCATTTCACTTCTTCTATATCATCAAACCATAATTTGAGATTGATTCAACGAAACAATAATCTGAGATAGAGAAATTCAAGCTTCATAAAAGAAACTGCCATCTTTTTAAAATATTTGCAAGACCAAGTGCTAGCACATTGATTGATATTCACAATTAGCCAGAGGAAATACCTTATATATAAAAGCATTTCCCCATGCTCAATCCGTTCACTTTCTAGAGGATAATCTTTTAATGCCCCTTCATATGCTTCCAGAATTTCAATAGCTTTTGATGCTCTGTTTCGTATTTGAAGTTCAGTACAACAAACAGCCACAATAATTTTTTTAAAAAAAAAAATCCATTTCAATAGCACCTATCATTGATACCATTTCTGCTTATAAAAATGGAAGGAAAAAGGAAAAATAAAGGTAGCATACCTTCAATCCTTGGCAAACCACTTCATATGCTTTAGATTTACGATCCATGCAATTTAATGTCAAACCCTTCATTGATAAAGGTTCTATCAACCAGAAGGAGGAACAGACACATAAATAAATAAAAAATACCCAAAGAATCATGATAATTAAGAAATGGAGAGAGGATAAGTAACTTAAGTAAAAAAGATAGGTGGTGTGTTACTTAACTGAAACATGTAACAAGGAAATAAAATCTCTATATAATATAAATAAATAAAAAAGAGAATAGTTTCATGTAATATAGGACCTAGACAACTAATAATTAACAAACAGATGAAAAATTCAAAAGGAAAACGATTTTCAATCCGTAGGGAACCAAGGAGTGAAAAAAATAATATCATAAATTATTATATTTCATAAACAGTTAATATTACATGAACGAGAATGTTAAGTAGCCTGAGAGTATTTCAAAAACTTGCACCATTATAGTTGCAGAAAAATAAGTTACAAAGCTTAACTGCTTAAGTTAACAGAGGAATGCAGTACCAAGTAATAATAAAAAAGACAACCAAGTCAATTCCTAATGCTAAACAAAAAAATCTACACCAAACATACCTTCAAGGTGGAAGAATTGGGATCCACAAGATGTTGTCTTCTTTTTACGAATCGCTCCTGGAGTCAAATATCAATGCAAGCTTTAAACCATAAGACTTCTTTCAAGTATATCAATAAAAACATGTATAATAGATAAAAGCAAGGATTGCTCAATTTTTTGTTTCACAATAATGTGACTCAGAAGTCTAAAATAGTCATTTAGTGAAACCAAATGATGTAAAGCTCTAATAATGTTTCAAATTTACAATCCACTCTATGAATGTATAGCTCTAATAGATCATTGCAATTAAATACAAACAAAAACAACATAAATTTTTTACAAAAATGAACTAGATAACTAAACCTCGCATACACGTTAGATGCCATGATAAAATAATAGTGCTGGCCATATTTTACACTCATTGATTTGATGCAGAATGGAAAAAATAAAGTGCAGATTCCAATACCACTGATAGGCATACTAATAGCCAAGATTCCACCTTCAAACTCCTAACCATAATAAATCATTAACAATGATAAAAGTAAACAAGCCCAAGTAAATATACTTGAAATATTTAAGTGAAATATAGCATCTATCAAATAAGGGATCCATGAAAGACATTTTATCAAAGTTTTACAAGATTTATGAACAATATATGGTAATAAAGCAAAATATCAGATGTCATCAAGTTTAAAACAAACCTGTACAAAACTAAGTCAGTTCCTGAAGCAGAAGGCTTTTCCTTTTGTTCATCACCATCACAATCGGTTTGGAATTGCTCTAGTTGCCTCTCCACTGCAGCAAACATGAGATGTGGGTGACTCCATGACTAACTAAAATAAGCTTATATGGTGAAAGCACAATGAACACCATGGCTGTTTATCAAGTCAATCACTCAAAGCACAAAGAAATACAATATAGAACTGGTGTCAATTATCAAATACTCACATGAAAACAAAAGTATCTGAAAGTATCTTCTATGCAAAATTCAAATTAAACACCAACAATAATTTTTAAATAATAAAAAAAAAAACAGAGCTGCAACATTAAATCAAAGTATATAAAAAAGACATTAAAAATATTAGATAGAAAATTAACAAAAAATAGTATACTCTCAAATAAAATTATAAAATAACTTATATCTTATATTTCCTGTACTCATATCACATCCCATTATTGATAGAACAATGAAATCAAGAAAATTGCAGCTATAACTAACAAGAAGCATGATCTCAAGTCAAATTTCAAGCTCGTGTTAACAAACACCTCAATGGTAAGGCCAAGTAAGGATTACTTTCGGGCTAACAGAAGCTTCTCGATTTATCAAAGAGCATCTAACAATGTTGAGATGCAAAAGTTCATTTCCGCAATGCTACTATTTACCACCTTCATGCATAATAAAGTACCTCCGCTTACTTAGGACATTTTGCAAACACTTCATATGCAGATTAAGGATACTAATGCTCTAACTATGATGGTTCTTCTCACTAATTAACATAGTGCAGATAGATTAAAATAAACAACCAATATCTCAAGTTATATGAACAATCAACAGAAATAACCATATATCCATCCTTAATGCTTCAAGTTTTCAAAGTGTTTCTAAGATTAGAGAGATGAATTTCTCATATTTTAGAATCCACAAGATGTCATAGATTAAAAAACAGCAAATAGGAAATAGAATAAAGAGCGATACCAAAATCAATCATTTGAAGATGATTATAGAGTTATTTTTAGAGTAATGCAAACGTAATCGATGCAAAGGTTGAGCGATGAGCGATAATAGAGCAACAATGAAAATACATACCAAGCTCACCAAGTCACGAAGAGGTAAAACTTTTGCAAGTCTCGCA
Organism: Cicer arietinum; assembly: GCF_000331145.2. Taxonomy (NCBI): domain Eukaryota; kingdom Viridiplantae; phylum Streptophyta; class Magnoliopsida; order Fabales; family Fabaceae; genus Cicer; species Cicer arietinum. The sequence continues at coordinate 62,174,640 of NC_021164.2, forward strand.
AGATGCCAAAACCCTAATCGATGTAGAGTTGCGAGAAAAGGGGGAAAATCACGAGAAAACTGTACTCGACACAGAAACCCTAATCATGTTTTTCCCCTTTTTCATTCAGGTCGAGCGATGTCAAGTGGGTTCTTGAGAGAGAAGACAGTGAAGATTGTTTTGCGTGAGAATGAAAGAGTTTGCGCAAGGAGCGTTACACGAAGATTGTTGTGTGAGTAGAGTTTGTTGAGAGCTTGTGCAAGGAGGATTTAGATTAAAAATAGATTTTGGTGGACAATTGGAAGGGCGCAGTGATGAAAGATTTTAGAATTTTTTGAAGAGAAATACTAAAGTTTTTGTGTCCAATTATTTAATTTTTGAATTAATCATAATTCTTAAATTGTTAAATTAATTATTTTTTTATTTATAAGAATTTAGTTTATATATTAAACAGAAATTTGGTTTTATGCATCCGTCCAATCATAATTTTAAAATTAAGATATTTTGAAGTATATTAAGAAATTATTTACATTACAAAGTATGTCATTAAATGTGGAAATATCTTTAAAATTTGTGCAATTTATATAGCTTGATTTGCTATATAAATTTTTCAATAACATAACCTCACCTAAAATAACTTTTACTCAAAAAAAATAATTAAAAAAAAAACTTATTATTCCAAAAAAAATATGATCTTGCATCAACATTTTTCGAAAAGCAAAAGCGTCTCAAGAAAAAAAAAACTACTTTATTTTTCTAAAAAATAAATAAAAATAAGTATTCGCAAGAAAATCCGGAGGTACTACCTGCGGAATTTGCTGCGGACCTTTCATACGGACTACTCCGCAGATAAATCCTTAGGAAAATTGTGAAGTTTGCTGCGGATGCAGAGTCACATGTAAATCCGCAGCAAACCGAAACCTTACCTGCCGTGTTACCTGCGGATTCGGAGTTCGCAGAGATATTCCTAAAATAATTATGAGCCGCAGGAAAATCCTTGGGTATTACCTGCGGAAACCAATCCGCAGGAAACGCCGCAGGAAAAACGCTAATTTCTAGTAGTGGATATAAATAACATGTTAAGATTTGAGTTAAATTGAAACAAATTTTCTATCCAATTATTGGTCATCAAAACTGAATTTCTTTATTTTTCTCATTGCTGTTATGCTAGTGTCTTTTCCCCTCTCACACATTATCTAAGATTCAATATTCACATTAAAGTAATGTGTTATTAAGGACTTATATCTCTCTTTTTTACTTTATCAAATCTAAAGTAACTATTAATATTTAGGGTAAAATTACATTTGTGATCGTTTAACTTCATTTTAGTTAACATTTTAATTTTTTATAAATTTTTTTCTCGATTTGGTCATTTATTTTAATTTTAAGTGACAATTTGATATTTTATGATTTAAAATGTCAACAATGTTATCCTTTTTTTTTTGACAAAAATTCAAAAAAATCATCAAATTTTTCAAACAAAACCCATAAAATTAATAATCATCTTCAATATAATGCAAATTTCATCAAATCCATAACTCAAATATTCAAATAAACTCATATTTTCATCTCCAATAACATCAAATAAATAATGAAAATATGAATTTATTTAAAGATTTAAGTTATAAATTTGATTAAGTTTGTATTTTATTGAATGAATTTTATGGATTTTGTTTGAAAATTTTGATGATGTTTTTGAATTTTTGAAAAAAAAAAACAACATTATTGACATTTAAAAAAAATAAAATATCATATTATCACTTAAAATTAAAATAAAAAATAAACTTAAAAAATGTATTAAACGGTTAAGAAGCAGAAATACCACTACTAATAATAGTTTGCTTTTTCCAAAACAAAGTTAAACAAATAATAATAATACTAGCTCATAACTATTTTACGAAAATTGCATAAATCTAAACACGTAAATCTTCCGTCTTCAACCTTGCGTATATCCATTCACCCTTTGTCTTCAATCATTCACCGTCTTCGATTTTGAAAAACCTCATCTTAACCCTTCAACCTCCACTCCACTTGCTCGGAAAAGAAGAAAGAAAAAGAAGCATGTCATATTCAGTGTATCATCACACGAGACTAATGAGAAACCTGCACATGCTTGAATCCATAATAAGCTGCCAAAGACAACGTAGGCTCAATGTTGATGCAAGGCTAAGGCAAAACGAGGAGATTCAACCTGCACAGAATGCTGAATGCAGAAGAAACCGTTAAGTCAAAGACAACATGAAGTTCCACATGCCCCTGCTGATGAACTTCCACCTGCTCAATCGATGAAGTTACAGGGTTGATCATGAAGTTCATGCTCCTGATGAAGTTCATAATGCAGAGGATAGTGTATCACCAACTAGACCCACCGTTGACGCACCGAATGTCAATGTCAGGTATGTGTTTCTCTAATTTCTTTGTTTTCCCCTTTTAATTGTTAGGTATTGAGTTTTCAATGGCAGTCCATGTTTTTTTATTCTTTCAATTACTCTTATAAACTATAACTTAAAATATACAAATTTAAAATCTAATAAAAATATAAATATAAATTTGAAAAATCACAGAATTTTATATTAAATTTTAAAATAAAATATTAATAATTAATTTTTAAAAAAATATTTGATTTTATCATAGGAGTAGTTTTGCTATTTTACATATTCAAAATTCACTAAAAGAAAAACACCATTTTGTGGCCAACTTTATAAATATTTTATGGCCGAATAAAACCCTCACAAATTAGTGACCGAAAAAGCCATCACAAATGTCAAAATTGAAATTGGTCTTTATTTGTGGCTGAAAAAGCCCTCACAAATTTTTAAATATTTAACTTGATTTTGTGGCTGTCTAAGCCCTCACAAAATCACAACATTGTGATTTTGTGAGGGCTTAGGCAACCACAAAATCCAGTTAAATATTTAAGGATTTTGTGAGGGCTTTTACAGCCACAAAAAATCAATTTTGTGAGGGCCAAATCCGTCACAAAGGATTGACGTGACCAGTGGCATTTATGGCTGCAAAGGCCGCCACAAAAGAATGCGCACATGGAATTTTGTGGCCGCAAAGGCCGCCACAAAGGAGGCCCAATACAGCTGGGATTTTTGGCCGCTCAGGCCGTCACAAATGGATAGTACCGTTAGCCTTTCTGGCGGCAAAGGCCGCCACAAATGGCATTATAGCCGTTGGCTTTTCTGGCCGCCCAGGCCGCCGCAAAAGTGAAGTATCCGTTGGCATTGTGGCTGCTTTGGCCACCACAAATGCTCAAGGTAACACTATATATATTTCTCCCCCTCCTAATTCATTTTTTCACATCCAACTTCTCTCTAAAACCTCATTCTAACTATTCTCTCCTCCTTCTCTCTACACAAAATTACTCTTAAGCTTCATTTAAATTTGGTAAGTATAAATTAAATTATATATGTAATTATTATAATTTTATTTTTTAATTTGATATAACTAATTAATGTTATTGATTTTTATTTTTACAGTGCTTGTTAATTATTTCGAAGACTTGCAAGCATCATACATGAGTGAAAGCTTGAAGTCAGACGCTACTCGGCATCAAGTTAGTATTTTATATATTTTAAATTTAGATTAGTAAATATATATATTATTTTTAAAATATAGATTAGTAATATTTATATTTAGATTAGTTTTATAAATTTATTTTTAAAAAAATAGGAATGATGTTGTTTACATATTAATATATGATAAATTAAAGTTTCAAACCACGGTTAAAATATATTGGTTTTAATATAATTATTATTTAAAAAAACATTATTAAAATTGATGATATTATTATTTTTTGTTATAAATAAGTCTTGATTATTAGTCTTGATTTTTAAAAAAACATCATTTAAAATTTTATATAGGTTTGTATCAAAGTTATTGATTTTAAAAAAACATTATTAAAATTTATGATATTAATTATTATTTTTTGTTATAAGTATTGATATTTTATTATATTGTTTGTAATTTATTATATTGTTTGCAAATTAATATATATATAATGTTTATTTTTTTGTTAGTATTGATATTTTTTTGTTAGTATTGATATTTTTTGATAGTATTGATATATATACATATATATATATAATTTAAAATTTTATTTCGGTTTATATATATTTATTGTATTGGTAATAATATATTATATTGTGTGCAGATGCATGCTCCCCTAATTGACATATAAATATGTCAAAATTTATATATAATGCAGACTTTCTCAATTTTGCGAGAGTGCAAAAAATTGTCCAAGATGAAGGGGGAATGTCCATGTTGTTTATGTCGATGTAGACGGTTTAAAAGTGAAGATGAAATAAGAGTGCATTTGTATGCAGATGGATTTATGCCTAACTACTGGATTTGGACCAATCATGGAGAAGAGTCTCCGGCGGCGCCTAATACTAGTACATATGTGGATAATTATAACATAGGTCCTTCAAGTAGTACTAACATGTTAGGTATAGATTATTATAACTATCAACACTTTGAGGCGGTGAATGATATGATCTCGGATGCTGTTGGGGTTAATTTGTCATTCAATGAAGATCAATATGACGATACCGATGGACTTCCCAATGAAGAAGCTCATAGATTTTATGGTCTTTTGAAAGAGACAAATAAACCGTTGTTTGAAGGTTCTTCAAACTCAAAGTTATCAATGTGTTTGAAGGTTCTAAAGTCTCAATTTCATGTTCCTGATTTAGCTTTGGATTTGATGACTAAAATGATGTTAGACGCAACACCTGTTAGAGATGGTTTGCCGCAAAGTTATTATGATGCGAAACAGTTAGTGTCAAAGTTAGGATTAGGTGTCAAGAGGATTGATTGTTGTGTTAAAGGTTGCATGTTGTATTATGACAATGAATTTGGTATGAATGATGCTAACTTAGTTGAATGCAAGTTTTGTCAACAACCAAGGTATCACCAAAGGAATAACTCTAGGGTAAGTAGGGGAAAATCAATTCCAAGGAAAGCAATGTTTTACCTACCTATTGTATCAAGATTGCAGAGATTGTTTGCATCAATACAAACTGCAGGAAATATGACGTGGCATTATGAGAATAGAAGAAATTCAAGCGAGTTGCGACATCCGTCTGATGGTCAGGCATGGAAACACTTTGATCAAATGCATCCTGATTTTGCGTCAGATCCACGCAATGTAAGACTTGGATTATCCTCAGATGGATTTACGCCGTACATACAAGCATCGTCTACTCCTTATTCTTGTTGGCCGGTTATTGTTACTCCTTACAATCTTCCTCCTAATATGTGTATGTCTAAACCTTATATGTTCTTAGCTGCTGTGATACCAGGTCCTTCTAATCCTACAACTGGTATTGATATTTTTTTACAACCTTTGATTGACGATTTGAAGAGGTTGTGGAATGGTGTCTTGACATATGATATTGCTCGGAGAGAAAATTTTATGATGAGAGCTGCATTGATGTGGACCATTAATGATTTCCCCGCTTATGGGATGTTGTCAGGATGGGGCACCCATGGTAAATTAGCTTGTCCTATTTGTATGGAAGATACAAAAGCATTTACTTTAAAATTTGGCGGGAAAGCATCGTGGTTTGACTCGCATCGTAGGTTTTTACCTGCTGATCATGCATTTAGAAGGAACAAAGCTGCATTTATGAAGGGCTATGCAGAAAGTCTAGGACCCCCGCTTAAGTTGACATCAGAACAAGTTTGGAATAAAGTAAAAGATATGCCAAAGGTACATGTTGTTAATGGTGTGGCCTGTAAACCACAAGGTTATGGACAATGGCACAATTGGACAAAAAGATGTATTTTTTGGGATCTACCGTATTGGAAAGATAATCTTTTGAGACATAATCTCGATGTAATGCATATTGAGAAAAATTTCTTTGACAACATATTTAATACTGTGATGAATGTGAAAGGAAAAACAAAAGATAATGACAAAGCCAGAAAAGACATAGGTATATATTGCAGACGACCAGATTTGTTGTTGGTGGAACAAAACGGCAAGACCCTAAAACCTCGTGCGAATTACACTTTATCTACTGATGAAGCCAAATCTGTTTATCGTTGGATCAAATAGCTGAAGACGCCTGACGGTTATTGTTCTAATTTGGCAAGATGTGCTGATGTGGAAAATGGGAGGATGCATGGGATGAAAAGTCATGATTGTCATATATTTTTAGAGTGTTTACTTCCTATTGCCTTTAGTACTTTACCGACACATGTATTTAACCCACTTATTGAAGTGAGTCAATATTTCAACAATTTGTGTTCTTCAACACTCATTGATAAATATCTCATCAAGATGGAAAATGACATTCCGATCATTCTATGTCAGTTGGAGAAAGTATTTCCTCCTGGGTTTTTTGATTCCATGGAGCATCTCTCAGTGCATCTTGCAAGTGAAGCTAGGCTTGGTGGACCAGTTCAGTATAGATGGATGTATCCATTTGAAAGGTGATATATATATACTTGATTTTCAATATACTTCTACTTCAACTTATATATACATGGAGCTTATTGTACATCTCTTTGTATATTATAGGTTCATGGGTTATTCAAAACGGTCGGTGAAAAACAAAGCTAGAGTTGAGGGCTCAATTTGTTCATCTTACCTTCACCGTGAAACAACACACTTTTGTTCTCATTATTTCAACAACGAAACGTTGTCACTAGTTAACGGAAGAAACGCTACTAATAGTGTTATACGTCATCCACATGCTTTATCAGTTTTTTGCTTGTGTGGTCATCATGCTGGTAGGGATTTTCCGATTTTCTGGCCAAGCGACAAAATATTTAATGCGACACATGTTCACGTTTTGATTAATTGCACTGAAGTTAAACCATACATTGAGTACGTTTCAAATTCCTCTTCATATTAATTATATTTAATTATATGATTAAATTGATATTCACCATATATATGGTCATCGATCAGGGCATTTTTAAATACGGGACAATCATCTAATGATATACATTCAAATTTCCCATTATGGTTTCAACAACAAGTGCATCTAGAAGAACAAACTCCTATCAACATCCACTTAAGGCACTTATCTATGGGCCCGAGTAGAAGTTTCAAAGAATGGCACACCTATTACGTCAATGGACACAAATTTCACACTGAATCTTGGACTGAAGGAAAAGAAACAATTAATAGTGGAGTTTGTATGAAAAGTGTCTCTGATAATGGTGTAGTAGAAGATTTCTATGGCATAATAGAGCATATTTACGAAATTGACTACACGTTCCTAGATTATGCGAAAAAAGTGGTGTTGTTTTACTGTAAGTGGTTTGATCCATCTAGCAGAGGAACTAAAATAAATTTGATATCCAATACTGTAGACATTCGTATGAACAAATTTCATGACTCATTTCTTGGAGAAATTGAAGCGATTTTTTTTTTGAGACAAACATCGGAGAAAGATAAACACAAATATGAATAACGAATATTTGATAAAGAAAAATTAAAAAAGATTTGTGTATACAAGGGATAATATGAATGATATTTATAAGGGAGGCGCAAAAAATGAGAAATTATCGAGGAGAGACGGTTGACGGAGGACATGACGACTAATTATTATTATTATTATTATTATTATTATTATTATTATTATTATTATTATTATTATTATTATTATATAATTAATTGTATTTTATTGTTGTTATTATTATTATTATTATTATTATTATTATTACTATTATTATTATTATTATTATTATTATTATTATTATTATTATTATGTATTAATTGGCCCCTAAATGGTGATATTTCAAGTCGTGGTGCATTGTATTTTATTTTTAATTCATTCTTTTCATTTGTTTAATTGCCACTAACTTCTTAACGGACATATGATGTATGATGTAATAGAAGTTAAATTTTATTCTTAAAAAAACAAAAATACACAATGGTATATTATTTCTATTAATAGAAACTCGATATCTTCCTAACACTCTATTTAGCTGACATGTGTTAAATTTGCCAAATTATTGTTGGAACACTATCAAGAATGGAGGGTGAATCAATGGTGAAAATTGATAATTGAAAATTGTGGTGTTTTAGAAAATGATGGATAAAAGAGAGAGATTATGGAAGAGAGTTATTTTCTGATTTTCCTTAGTATATCAAAATGGCATTAGTCTCTAAAATATTACACACAGTTATTTATATGGGTACAATGTGGAATCAAATCAATTGGCCCAAAAACATTTGAATTATTTATTACTTCCAATACACCACCTTAATTCAAATGCTCCACATTCTTCATGCCTAGCTTCATTACAAGTTTGTTGAAAACCACATTCGTAACGCCTTTCGTCAACAAATCTGCAACTTGTTCTTCGCTTTTGCAATACCCCAAACGTAACTGTCCGGAACTCACTAGTTCCCTCAAATAATGAAACATCATCTCAATATGTTTCCTCCTCCCATGTGCTATGGGATTCTTAGCAAGGTTGATGGCTGAAACATTGTCCATCAACAGCAAAACAGCTCCTCTCGTGTTGTTGTCCAGCTCACGCAGCAGGTTCACTAGCCACACAGCTTGGCATGCACATAACGAAGCTGCGATATACTCCGCCTCGCAGGAAGAGAGAGCAACCACCGGCTCCTTTTTAGAACACCAAGAGATTGGTGCCCCTCAGAACATAAAGACATAATCGGCCGTTGATTTTCGATCGTCCTTATATTCGCACCAATTGGAGTCGGTGTATCCGAGTAATTCGCAACTTTTGCCCATGTCACTTGCATGAAATAAAATTCCACAGCCAAGAATACCTTTTACATATCTAAGTATCCTCTTAACTGCTGCCAAGTGTGATACCTTTGGCCTCTCCATGAACCTACTTGCAATACCGACACTAAATGCTAAATATGGCCGTGTATTGCACAAGTAACGCAATGATCCTATCAATCTCCGGTTTTGAGTAGGATCCACATCTTGCTCATCTTCACTCTTGGACAACTGTAAACGTGCCTCGGCTGGTGTTGTGGCAGCATTGCAATGCTCCATATCACACCCCTTCAAGATTTCCATTGCATACCTCTTTTGATGCATGAGCAGTCCCAACTTTGTCTTTTGGAATTCTATGCCTAAGAAGTATTTCATTGTGCCAAGATTAGTCATTTCAAACTCCCTCATAAGCTCTTCTTTGAACTTTGAAATGTCACTTTCACAGCTTCCCGTAATCAATAAATCGTCCACATAAAGACAAAGTATGATTACTCCTTCGCTTGCATCCGACTTCACATAAACACCATGTTCGGATACGCATTTCTTGAAACCAATGTCTATAAGAAAACCATCTATGCGTTTGTTCCAAGCTCTCGGCGCTTGCTTCAAACCATAGAGTGCCTTCCTTAACTTGTAGACCCTTGCCTCTTGATTTTTAATCACAAAACCAGGTGGCTGTCCAACATAGACCTCCTCATCAAGTGGACCATTCAAAAATGCCGATTTGACGTTCATTTGATATAACGGCCAGCTGTTGTTATTAGCTATCGCAACAACAAACCAGATGGTTTCATGTCTTGCTACTGGTGCGAACACTTCATCAAAATCTATCCCTTCCTTTTGCAAAAATCCTTTTGCAACTAATCGAGCTTTATGCTTGATTATTTCACCTTTCGGATTCGCTTTCACTTTGTAGACCCATTTCACACCAATAGCCTTTTTGTCTTTTGGTAAGTCAACCAATATCCATGTATTGTTCCTTTCAATTGATTCCAGCTCTTCCTTTATAGCACACACCCACTTTGGATCGCTTAATGCCTCCTCCGTATTCACCGGTTCGGATTCGGCCATTAGAGAGAAATGAATAAGATCACCCTCATTGTTGATCTCGCTATCTTGGAACAATTCACAATCACGGAGTCTTTGAGGCAATCATCTTCGCCTTGTTGATCGTCTACTTGATTCACCTGTTTCGGTTCTGAAAGGTTGTTGCACAGCACCTTCAGCAGGCTGAAAATTCTGATTTTCCTGCAGAAAATCGATTGGCAAATCGATTTCCAGCTCTCTAGAGGCTCCAGAATGTTGATTTTCCTGCTGACAATCGATTGGGAAATCGATTTCCACCCCCCCAGAGGAAAAATTCTGATTTTTCTGCAGAAAATCGATTGGCACTTCTCCAGTAGCT
>NC_021164.2:62185047-62185605 GCF_000331145.2 Cicer arietinum
CTGATATGGCAGTTTTTCTGCTGTCAAACTGTCGTATCTCATCCACGATCACATCTCGACTAATTACGATCTTCTTGCTACTCACATCAAACAACTTGTAGCCTCCGGTAGGATGATATCCGACAAGCAACATCATTTCACTCTTGTCATCAAGCTTCTTTCGAAGCTGTCCCGGAATATGTCGAAATGCTACCGAACCGAAAACGCGCAAATGACTCAAATTCGGTTTGAATCCAGACCACAACTCTTCTGGAGTCACCTTTTCCAGCTTCTTTGTAGGACACCTATTCAACATATAGGCGGCTGTAGCAACATCTTCTCCCAAAGCTCTTTCGGCAAATTCTTCCCTTTCAACATGCTACGCACCATGTTCATAATTGTCCGATTTTTCCTCTCGGCCACACCATTTTGTTGAGGCGTATAGGGTGGTACAACCTCACGCACTATACCCTCATCATCACAATACTTCCCAAATTCTCTCGAAGTAAATTCGCCTTTGCCATCAGTTTTGAGAATTTTGAGTTTGTGACCGCTTTGCCGCTCAACCATGGATTTAAA
>NC_021164.2:62186366-62186884 GCF_000331145.2 Cicer arietinum
GAATGCGTTTTTGCAGATTTTTCTGCACTGCAATAGTTGTTGTCCAGCAACTTCCTCTTGTCACAGTTGCTGTCCAGCACCTCTTTAATGCCATAGTTCTCTTCCGTGATCATTACAAGAATCGTGTTATCATAATCCACGTCTTGCCTAGCAACCTTAGCCTCATCTACATGATTCTCCCTTGGTTTCGCTCTACACTCTCTTGCGAAATGCCCATGCTTTTGACAATTGTAATACTTCTTGGTACTTTTGTCGAACGGCTTGTAGTTGTCTTGACCACCACCTTTGGAACTGCCCTCACCTTTCCTTGAATTTTGTGACTCTTTTCCATCAAAATTCTGGAAATTCTTCTTTCCTCTAGAATGCCATTTCCCTTTCGATTTCTTATTCTTCTCGTTGAAACGGGCTTGCAAAGCAACTTCCGCTTTGGCTTTATCGTTTCCTCTTTCGTCCATCCTTTGTTCATGAGCTTCCAATGAACTTTGAAGTTCATCTTTCGTCATCGTCTTGAGATCCTT
>NC_021164.2:62187347-62199976 GCF_000331145.2 Cicer arietinum
GCTTTCTCAAGAATACCCCAAGCTGTCTTCGCCGAGTTGCAATCGCCAACTTCTTTGAAGTTGTCACTATCGACGCAAGAATGGATCAAGAAAAGGGCCTTGTAATCTTTCTTCTTATCTTCCTTGAATTTCGCTTATTGGGCTGCTGTAGCCTCTTTACCAAGAGGATTAATGCCATCGGTAATCATATCAAGAACATCTTGATATCCAAACAAAACTTTCATTTGTTTGTGCCATTTGTCATAATTCTTCGAATCAAGAATCAGAAGGTTGGTAGGAATTTTGTCATTGGAAACGGACATGATTGCAGCGGAAATTGGATCTGAACCTTGCTCTTGATGCCATATGTTGGAACACTATCAAGAATGGAGGGTGAATCAATGGTGAAAATTGATAATTGAAAATTGTGGTGTTTTAGAAAATGATGGAGAAAAGAGAGAGATTATGGAAGAGAGTTATTTTCTGATTTTCCTTAGTATATCAAAATGGCATTAGTCTCTAAAACATTACACACAAAGTTATTTATATGGGTACAATGTGAAACCAAATCAATTGGCCCAAAAACATTTGAATTATTTATTACTTCCAATAATTATCATGTTTGTTTTATTATATTGTATAAATTAGTAAATTTATTTGGAGTAAGTAAACATAAATTGTACTTATTTACTTTAAAAAATAAAATTGTTTGGAGTAGCCAAAGCTACTCCATAGTTATGCCTTCGCCTCTTAATCAAAGGGATTTGAATTCAATCTCTGATATTAGTTATGATTTTACAGTAAAATAGTTAGTTAATTGAGGCTGAGAGACTTTTATTGATCAAGTTAGGAAAGATACTCAAGTGAGTTAACTTTCATTGATGTAACGCATATGTCTATTATTTTTATTTCCTATGGAAAACTGCATTTATGTTTTTAAAGTATTGATTGAGGTCAGGAGATTTGACTTGAAAAAATAACTACAACATTATTAGAAAAAGACAAATGTAATCTTTTTGTAAGTATTTAATGAGTTTAAAATCTTCTACGGAGACACTACTCTTCAACCTTAAACTTTCAGTTATTAAAATAATGATCTAGAGCAATATGGGGAGCGGTGCTTTTAGACATTGAGATTAAAAAAGTGCTCTATGCTCTTAAAATGGTTGATTTGTGGAAGATTTTGTCTTTAAACATTGTGCTACAACAACAAAATTTAACCGATTGCTACATAATTTATTGAGAATCGAAAAAAAAAATTCTATTTAGTGTATGAACTAATGAACTATAGAAATATAAAAGTGCGGTTCCTAAATTATTTTTAATCTATAAATTTTCATTATCTTTTATACTTTTAACGTAACTTAGGAACTAGCTTGATAGAATAATAATAATTTAAAGATCACTTAATATATTTAAATAGTTTAAGTATCAAATAAGAGAAAATAATATATAGATTAAAAACTTGTAAGAATTAGTAATTGACAACATATTGTATATTTCTTTATTTTTCAGTTTTAGGAACTGAAGAATAAATACTTGCCTTACTTCGAGTATGTTCGAATAAGTATAGGAAGAACATATTTTTTAGATATATTTTTCAAGATGTTTCGTTTTCTATATTGTTTTCATTATAAATAAATAAAACTACAATTTTATTCCCCACAAAAAAGGAAACTACAATTTGATTTTTTAAAAAAAAAACACTACTTTTTGTGTGAAAATACTCTAATTATCAAATTTAAATATTAGAAAAACTAAGTTGTACATAGAAAGTAATATCTTTGGAGTTCCCACACTTTTTTGAGGTTGTCAATCTTGTGTAACTTCAATAGAAGCGGCCACTCTCATATGCAACTTCTTTTTTATCTTAAAAAAAATAAAAAGAAGGTCAAAGTATATGTTATAAGAAACGTACTTTTTACTAATTTTTTTTTATATTTTACAGTAAAAAGTATTTTGTTGTCATTTGTTAAATAATATTTAATTATTATAGTTTTTTAAATGATAAGAAAATAATTTTTTTCAAAAATGAAAACTCATTTAACTATTAGTTTAAAGATCAAATATACCGATATATATCGAATTGGTGAATGTATCGTAAAAATTAGCATATTATATACAACTTTGTACGAGTGTACAAATAACATGTTAGGTTGGGTTTTAGTGTCTCTTGCTCAGTCTTAATGTTTGATCAGATCAATTTTTAGACCATAATATGTCTCTTAATACCACAAAATTCGATGAGTTACAGATTTAATAAGGACGAGACGAAATAAAGACGAAATCAGGTTGGTACCAAGACGAACTCTTTTTAGAAAAAGTGAATTAATAAAAAATAATAATCATCATTTGCCCTTAAAGTAATTTGAAGCGAGACGAGACGGCTAATCGATGTGTAACTCAAATCTGGTCATTTTTCTACCTTATCTATGTCTTGTCTTTATTTTTGTATCTCTATATTTTTTAGACCAGATCAGACCCAATTCATTATTTACGGGTCAAGATGGATTTCCATAATAGATTAATCTTTACGCTTCCATTGTATAAAAGAAAAAAAAGTAGTATATACACACCATCAACAACTTACACCAAATTGATAAATAATTTCCGCACTATACTAAATTGAAAAATAATGATATCAAACTGTATTATTTAGGTAAAACAAACCCTTTTTTCTACATCTTATTTGAACCTATTATCTCTATCTTTCTTTTCTTGTGGCAAAATTTACCTTTTATTTCTTTCTTGCTCCTTTTTATCTCTCTTTCAAAAAGTTATGTGTATTTCAACTATATATAAAACGCAATCCTTTGTTTCAAGCAGCACATCTTTTACTTACATGTGACTGGTGAACAAATTCTCATTGGATTGTTTGGTTTGTAAAATCTGGTCTGACCTTCTTTATTCTTAAAAGAAAACCAAGAAGAAATAGAGTGAAAAAAAAAACCAAGACATTAATTGTTCCTTTTCTGTATTGAACTTTGCTTTCACAACAATGAGGTAGCTTTGTCTACATCATACCATTAATTTTTTTTTAGTAACTACATTTTATTTTCTATTTACACATTTAACTACCTCAAATTAATCTATTGGCAAAAAATTAACATAAACAAGAAGAAAAAAAAATGTAATTTGATTTATATATGTTTATTCGTTTTATTTTGACATTGGTAATCTCTACAATAATTAAAGATCAAAATTTTTAAACAATGAAAATTAGGAAGACAAGACACAAATAAAAATACTATGGATTTTTAGAAATAGTTTAGGTTTTTACATTAAAAAAACATTGCTAACCAACTTGTCATAGATGAATTTGACTCCTCTTTAACTTGTCAACAATACAGAGAAGAGTGAACAAAAAAAAAAGGCTATGGTTTCAATAGAATATCAAAAATTATTAATTCAAAATTTACAAAGAAAATATATGGTAAAATATAAAAAAGATTACACCATTCTTAGTCTAGGAATACATAAAATCTAAGAGCATATTATCTAACATCTAAATATCCAATAACATATTGTTCAACGAAATTCAATATTTTTAAATAGTTAGTGTTAGATTCTATTTCCTTTATTGTAAATTTTTTCTCTCATAATTAAGTTTTAATATATTAGTTCTGAAATTTTAATTTATATTTATTCCCCTCGAAGAGCCACTAGTCTACCTAAATTCATGGAGTATTTTGTCTCTGTAATAAACTAACTAGACATCATACCGTAAGAAAATACTAAGAAGAAAAAGAGACATTAAGAATGAACATGTTTTGCCAACATTGATGTTGAGTGTTATGTCTCAATCCAACGACAGCTCGTTGGTTTTACTATGCTTGTGCTATATCAAATCATGATTGAACCTTGTAGGGTTTTGCCCTCTCAAAAGCAGGCCAATCCACATGCCACACACACGATTAATTAATTATGGAGTCTTAATTGCTCATCCTTCTTTAAACTACAGACAACAGAGGATGATACCCCATAAATAAATGCATTGATATCCCTAACTACACTACTCGAATACAAACTTATTTAAATCGGTACAATATAACAAAAACAAAATAAATTCAATATCATTAAAACTAAAATGAATGGCTATAATAAACTCACAATACATAAGTAAATATATAGTATTAAACGATAAATTATAAAAACGTGACAAAATCAAAGTGATTAAAATACTTATGTTTTTGTATTTAGTATTGATAATTAAGTCGTTGATTAGATTTCTAATAAATTAAAGTTGATATGTCAATCTGAACGATGTAACAAATAATATCACATCAAGACGACGAAACAAAACAGCGTCACATTCAAATAATAAAATTACAATATAGAAATTATTTTTTTAAATAAAAGGGGAAAAAAATAATTATGAAGAGTGATTTGTGACCAAAAATGGCTGGAAACCACTCCCTTGTAGTGGACAAGAAAGAAAGGAAAAAAGAAAGAAAGGGAGTAGAGTTGGCTTGTTCAAACTGAAAAAAAAGTTTGTTGCTTTATAAAAACATGTGCGAATATTGGTACTTCTATATCTTAAGTATTAACTTTAGTTAGTTTGTATGGAGCTATGAAATTTGAATATTTCAAAATTGAGGAGAGAACTATATATCAAATATTGATCTTTTACAAATATTTACGGATACGTATTCTAAAAATATCTCAATTATTATAACTTTTTAAAATATTTTATCGGATACTTTTGAAATACTTCACGGATACACATAGATATGTATCTTTGGAAAGACAAAGGGAATAAAAAAAAGTGAGACATCAATGTACATGATGTTGGGTTCAAATGTGAGTAATTAAGTCTCACATCGACTATGAATTAGCTAAATGTTAGATATATAAGAGAGATAACTCATATACCTAATGCCTTGATGTTTTTGGTGAAAATGTCAAGTCAAAATCTATTGTGGTCCTAAAGCATTTGACTTGTTGTCGCTCTTGTGCCCCTGTCTTCCTAACAAGTGGCATCAGATCTCTGGTTCTACTTGGTGGGGAGCAAGAGTGGATAATGGTGTATTGAGTCCTTATATCAAAAGTATTTCTAACGATGTAGATAAGAGGTGTGTCTCGTTGATAATAACAGTGGTACATGTTATAGGATGTGAAGATTCACATGCAAGAGGGAGAATGTTAGGTTCAAGTATGAGTGGTTAAATCTCAAATTGATTATGAATAAGCTAAATGTTGAATATATAAGATAGATAAATCATATACATAATGTCTTAATATTTTGGAGAAGATGTAATGTCAAAGTCTATTGTGATCATTGAGCATTTGACCTGTTTTCGCTCTCTTTCCCCCAGACTCTTCATCACTTCAAGATGGTGTTGATGAACCAACTTTAGAAACACGGTTTTTAGTGGATAATGGTAAGTAATGATAGAGAAAATACAATTACAAAATATTTTTGAATACTTAGTGACTATTATATAAAGTGAATACTTATTTTGAATTTTTTTAATGATGTTTTTCCTTATATCCTAACATAGAAATATATTGTGAAAAGTTTGATTATTATAGTTTTACTTTTTCTCATATGTTTCCTCCATACGTTATCTTATTCGAACACGTTAGATATTAAATATGGCTACCTCTTTTAAGAGAGACTCAAATCGGAATTCATCACGATTTGGGAATCTAGTTTATTCCATTAAATTCAACTCTCTTAGTGGGAGTGTACCTCTCTCAAATTATTTAGTTAGAATTTTTCATAGTTAAGCCCAACAAACTAAGAGTTTTTGTGGTTATATTGTTCCTAGTGGTATATTGAATTAAGATTATGTTTGGTAAAAAAAAAATAGTGGTTACTAATAAGTACTTGATAATATATTAATTTACCGTCAACAATAAAATAACTAGCTAATTAAATTTAACGTATTTAATAAAATAAGCTGTTGAACAAACTGATAAGTATAAAATAACATTGATTAAACAAATATAAAATAACACAATATATTCTTAATTTATATTTAATGTTTTTCAATTAAAATAATAAGGGTAAAATGAGAAGAAAAAACATGAAATGTTACAAATTCAAAAGCTACTCTTAAGTAGCATATCAAAAACTGATATAAACTCGTGAAAAAAATACTTTAATCTCGTATGAGAATGACCACTGCCAAACAACTTCAATTTGGTCATATGAGCGCATGCGTTGTCATATATAAGTTAGTATTTTGTGTCTTTAAGTCTTAACAAACAGATACAAATTGTGTGGTCGATTAAACAATGACGATAAATATTAATTTTGATTGAATTGATTTTAAGTAAAAATAAATTTAAACTAATATAATTTATATTTAGATACATTTACGTAAAAAAGAAATTGACAATAAATTGTTAGTATCAACATCATGTTTGGAGTAGGCATGGCAATACAATGGGGCAAATTTTTACTGCTCATTCCTCTTAAAAAGCTAACCCCCAAACTCTCTCCAATATGGAATTTGGGTCACATTCCCATGGTGGTTGGATTTTCCACATGCAAATATATATATATATAATAAAAATTATATTTATTAAAATTATTGTAAAATTATTATTATTAAATAATAATAAAATATTATTAAATAATAATAATAATAAAAATATTATTATATTAAAATATTTTTTTTGAGAAAAGGTTATAATTATAAGATTAAATAAAATTAGAATAAGTATTAATTAATATAGAATATTTCCGTCAAAGTGAAGAAGGATTCGTGCAAGTGTGAATTATGTTATTATGTTTAGTTTGGAGGCATAAATTATAAATCATAATTTCGTATTAGAATTAATTTTAGAAATAAAATTAATTTTAATTATTACCTTTAAACATTTCAAAATCACTTCTAGCTCACTCAAATGTGAATACAATCATGTACTAATTAAAAAA
Source organism: Cicer arietinum (assembly GCF_000331145.2). Classification (NCBI taxonomy): domain Eukaryota; kingdom Viridiplantae; phylum Streptophyta; class Magnoliopsida; order Fabales; family Fabaceae; genus Cicer; species Cicer arietinum. Next base: position 62,194,213 of record NC_021164.2, read on the forward strand.
AAACTCAGAATTTATATCATTTGTATTAATTATATGATAAATTTATATTAGTCAATAAATATATGCACCTAATGGAGTATAACAAAAAAAAAAATTGTCCACATGATGTAAAAACTAGTATACACTTACGAGATTAATTTATTAACTTATTTTGTAAACATCTAAAAAAATTAATAGATTATTTTCTTCACCCTCATTATCATTTTGTGCGAAATTAAAATTCTAGTTAACTCACTATAAGAAAAACACTATTTTGTGGCCAACTTTATAAATATTTTGTGGCCGAATAAAACCCTCACAAATTAGTGACCGAAAAAGCTCTCACAGATACCAAAATTGAAATTAGTCTTTATTTGTGGCTGAAAAAGCCCTCACAAATTTTTAAACATTTAACTGGATTTTGTGGCTGCCTAAGCCCTCACAAAATCACAACGTTGTGATTTTGTGAGGGCTTAGGCAGCCACAAAATCCAGTTAAATTTTTAAGAATTTTGTGAGGGCTTTTACAGTCACAAAAAATAAATTTTGTGAGGGGCAAATCCGTCACAAATGACTGAAGTGACATGTTCATTTGTGGCTGCATAGGCCGCCACAAAAGCAAGTGAACGTTGGCATTTATGGTTGCAAAGGCCGCCACAAAGGAAGCACATTGATGTTGGACTTTATGGCCGCTCAGGCCGTCACAAAGGATTAGACCGTTACCTTTTGTGGCGGCAAAGGCCGCCACAAACTACAATTGTACCGTTGGCACGTTCTGGCCGCCCAGGCCGCCACAAATGCCTAATATCTGTTGGTCATTGTGGCTTCTTTGGCCGCCACAAAGGATCAAGCATACCCTATATATATTACTCGTGTCTGTCTGTCTGTCTGTCTCTCTGTGTGTGTGTGTGTGTGTGTGTGTGTGTGTCTGTGTGTGTGTGTGTGTGTCTGTCTGTGTGTCTGTCTGTGTGTCTGTGTGTGTTATTTTTTAAAAAAACATTATTAAAATTGATGATATCAATTATTAATATTTGTTATAAGTACTGATACATATATATATATATAGTTTATTTTTTGTTAGTATTGATATCTTTTGTTAGTCTTCATTATTAAAAAAATATAATTTAAAATTTTATTTCGGTTTATATAATTATTGTATTGATAATAATTTATTATATTGTTTGCAAATGCATGCTCCCCTAATTGACATATAAATTGTATGTCAAAATTTATATATAATGCTTTTGAAAAATAAAGCAATTAATATATAAAACATCGATATATATATATATATATATGGATTTAGACCGTAGTTGGATGTACGATAGGAATTTTCCTGGAAGAAAGGGTCTTAAACAACGTTTTGCTAACAAGGTTGAAGACTTTCTGAATTTTGCGAGAGTGCAACAAATTGTCCAAGATGAAGGGGGAATGAGATGTCCATGTTGTTTATGTCGATGTAGACGGTTTAAAAGTGAAGATGAAATAAGAGTGCATTTGTATGCAGATGGATTTATGCCTAACTACTGGATTTGGACTAATCATGGAGAAGAGTCTCCAGCGGCGCCTAATACTAGTACATCTATGGAGAATTATAACACAGGTCCTTCAAGTAGTACTACCATGTTAGGTATAGATTATTATAACTATCAACACTTTGAGGCGATGAATGATATGATCTCGGATGCTGTTGGGGTTAATTTGTCATTCAATGAAGATCAATATGACGATACCGATGGACTTCCCAATGAAGAAGCTAAGAGATTTTATGGTCTTTTGAAAGAGACAAATAAACCGTTGTTTGAAGGTTCTTCAAACTCAAAGTTATCAATGTGTATTAGACTATTAGGTCTAAAGTCTCAATTTCATGTTCCTGATTTAGCTTTGGATTTGATGACTAAAATGATGCTAGACGCAACACCTGTTACATATATGGTTTGCCGCAAAGTTATTATGATGCGAAACGGTTAGTGTCAAAGTTAGGATTAGGTGTCAAGAGGATTGATTGTTGTGTTAAAGGTTGCATGTTGTATTATGACAATGAATTTGGTATGAATGATGCTAACTTAGTTGAATGCAAATTTTGTCAACAACCAAGGTATCACCAAAGGAATAACTCTAGGGTAAGTAGGGGAAAATCAATTCCAAGGAAAGCAATGTTGTACCTACCTATTGTATCAAGATTGCAGAGATTGTTTGCATCAATACAAACTGCAGGAAAGATGACGTGGCATTATGAGAATAGAAGAAATTCAAGCGAGTTGCGACATCCGTCTGATGGTCAGGCATGGAAACACTTTGATCAAATGCATCCTGATTTTGCGTCAGATCCACGCAATGTAAGACTTGGATTATCCTCAGATGGATTTACGCCAAACATACAAGCATCGTCTACTCCTTATTCTTGTTGGCCGGTTATTGTTACTCCTTACAATCTTCCTCCTGATATGTGTATGTCTAAACCTTATATGTTCTTAGCTGTTGTGATACCAGGTCCTTCTAATCCTACAACTGGTATTGATATTTTTTTACAACCTTTGATTGACGATTTGAAGAGGTTGTGGAATGGTGTCTTGACATATGATATTGCTCGGAGAGAAAATTTTATGATGAGAGCTGCATTGATGTGGACCATTAATGATTTCCCCGCTTATGGGATGTTGTCAGGATGGGGCACCCATGGTAAATTAGCTTGTCCTATTTGTATGGAAGATACAAAAGCATTTACTTTAAAATTTGGCGGGAAAGCATCGTGGTTTGACTCGCATCGTAGGTTTTTACCTGTTGATTATGCATTTAGAAGGAACAAAGCTGCATTTATGAAGAGCTATGCAGAAAGTCTAGGACCCCCGCTTAAATTGACATCAGAACAAGTTTGGAATAAATTAAAAGATATGCCAAAGGTACATGTTGTTAATGGTGTGGCTTGTAAACCACAAGGTTACGGACAATGGCACAATTGGACAAAAAAATGTATTTTTTGGGGTCTACCGTATTGGAAAGATAATCTTTTGAGACATAATCTCGATGTAATGCATATTGAGAAAAATTTCTTTGACAACATATTTAATACTGTGATGAATGTGAAAGGAAAAACAAAAGATAATGACAAAGCCAGAAAAGACATAGGTATATATTGCAGACGACCAGATTTGTTGTTGGTGGAACAAAACGGCAAGACCCTAAAACCTCGTGCGAATTACACTTTATCTACTGATGAAGCCAAATTTGTTTATCGTTGGATCAAAGAGCTCAAGACGCCTGACGGTTATTGTTCTAATTTGGCAAGATGTGCTGATGTGGAAAATGGGAGGATGCATGGTATGAAAAGTCATGATTGTCATATATTTTTAGAGTGTTTACTTCATATTGCCTTTAGTGCTTTACCGACACATGTATTGAACCCACTTATTGAAGTGAGTCAATATTTCAAGAATTTGTGTTCTTCAACACTCTATGATAAAGATCTCATCAAGATGGAAAATGACATTCCGATCATTCTATGTAAGTTGGAGAAAGTATTTCCTCCTGGGTTTTTTGATTCCATGGAGCATCTCTCAGTGCATCTTGCAAGTGAAGCTAGGCTTGGTGGACCAGTTCAGTATAGATGGATGTATCCATTTGAAAGGTGATATATATATACATATACTTGATTTTCAATATACTTCAACTTATATATACATGGAGCTTATTGTACATCTCTTTGTATATTATAGGTTCATGGGTTATTCAAAACGGTCGGTGAAAAACAAAGCTAGAGTTGAGGGCTCAATTTGTTCATCTTACCTTCACCGTGAAACAACACACTTTTGTTCTCATTATTTCAACAACGAAACGTTGTCACCAGTTAACGGAAGAAACGCTACTGATAGTGTTATACGTCATCCACATGCTTTATCAGTTTTTTGCTTGTCTGGTCATCATGCTGGTAGGGATTTTCCGATTTTCTGGCCAAGCGACAAAGTATTTAATGCGGCACATGTTCACGTTTTGATTAACTGCACCGAAGTTAAACCATACATTGAGTACGTTTCAAATTTCTCTTCATATTAATTATATTTAATTATATGATTAAATTGATATTCACCATATATATGGTCATCGATCAGGGCATTTTTAAATACGGGACAATCATCTGATGATATACATTCAAATTTCCCATTATGGTTTCAACAACAAGTGCATCTCGAAGAACAAACTCCTATCAACATCCACTTAAGGCACTTATCTATGGGCCCGAGTAGAAGTTTCAAAGAATGGCACACCTATTACGTCAATGGATACAAATTTCACACCGAATCTTGGACTGAAGGAAAAGAAACAATTAATAGTGGAGTTTGTATGAAAAGTGTCTCTGATAGTGGTGTAGTAGAAGATTTCTATGGCATAATTGAGCATATTTACGAAATTGACTACACGTTCCTAGATTATGCGAAAAAAGTGGTGTTGTTTTACTGTAAGTGGTTTGATCCATCTAGCAGAGGAACTAAAATAAATTTGATATCCAATACTGTAGACATTCGTATGAGCAAAAAATATCCACGGTTTGATCCATTTGCCCTGGCCCATAATGTAAGACAAGTCTATTATGTTCCTTATCCATCAACTGTCAGAAGCAAACAAGGTTGGTGTGCTGCAATCAAAACAAGACCAACGAGTGGAATCGAAGAAGTTGAAGCAGGTCAAAATGAAGAAGTTGCATTTCAAATGGATGAAATGTCAAATTTGGATCATGTGATTGGAGATGAGACTATTAGTCAACTTTGTCATGAGTCACACATTGGAGAAGAAGTTGATGAACAAGAAATAGATGAATTAGAGAATGATGAAGGCAATGACTTAATTCACTCATCAAATGACGACGACGATGATGACGAAGACGAAGACGAAGACAATTAATTAATTATATATATATGTGTGTTTCTATATCTATAATATTATATATTGTAATTGAAATGAACGACACCTTATATATATATTTTTATATTTTATATATATTTCTTTATTTATGTCAGTGTTATAATTTATTTATGTATACTTCATTATTAATTAATCTTATGTTAATTGTATACACACATATATTATATTATATATATGTATGGATATGGATATATATATATATAGACATGGCTTCAGTGTCGGGAGTAGGAGGATCTGCAGGAGGATCAGGAGGTTCGGATGGATCGGGAGGAACAGGAACGGCGGCAATACGAGGAATATCCAAAACATCACGTGGTAAGAAAAAAGTTGCTAAACGTGTTGTTAATGACCCATCTCTCATGCCGATGCCGTCCATTGGTACTAGTGGTGGAGCTATTCCTCTATATCCGGAGGTCCCAGTAGAGCCTTATACCTTAGACGAAATAATGGATCTCGAATGTGTTGATTGCTACAACCGCATTGTCATCATTCCAGAAGGAGATGGGTATGTAAACTATGATTGATTAAATATTTCATTATTATTGCAATGTAATTACATTATTAATTTTATTAATTTATTTTTATATTTAATTTGCATATAAACTTTGAAGATATCTTCCTTTTAAATCATCTGCAAAGGCAATTGCTGAAGTCATACAAGAGAAATATAAAAAACCATGGTTGTCTTGGGGTGAGATAAAAGAGGATAAGACACCTCAAATTAGGGAAGTTGATCAATTTTTACATTGTTTCAAAGTAAGTCATTAGATTAATTTATTTAATTACTATTTATTTATACATTTGATTAATTTACTGAATTACTAATTATATTTTTAATATTTTTTAAATTTCAACAAACAACAGAC
>NC_021164.2:62200051-62205876 GCF_000331145.2 Cicer arietinum
TGTCGTAGTTTTGGCTTCATTTGACGAGGAAAAATGGCCTAATTGGATTGGTGAAAATGTTTGGACTGCTTTGTGGAGGAAATGGAACACAAATGCTTACAAACAGAAGAGAGAAAAAGCAAATATTAATAGAGCATCTGAGAGGGGTACCAGTACTCATAAGGGAGGTTTCATGTCTGTTGGAGAAATTAAATATTATATGGTAATTTATTATTATTTATAATATATATCTATTCATTTATATTCAATTAATCATCACATTTCCCCAACTTATAAACTTGACATTAATTTAATATTTTAGGAAAAGCAACTTGGAAGGGAGGTCACTCAGGCTGAGATACATCGCTTTCTTCATGCTAATCCTGAAACAAATGCCTGTCTTTTGTGGCTGCAAAAGCCCTCACAAATGTCAACTTGTTTCAGGCACTTTGTGGTTGCAAAAGCCCTCACAAAATCCACCTTTGTGGCTGATTATACCCCTTTGTGAGGGCTTTTGGCCCTCATAAAAACCATGATTTCTTGTAGTAATTAGACAAATATAAATATTAATTAAAAATTTTAAAATAAATATTATTATATAGTGGTAGTTTTTTCATTAGCATATAATATATATCAAATCTTCATTTAGTTTATTTTACAAATAAAACTAAAAAAAACTAGATATAAATAATAACTATTCTTTGGGGGATCAATTTCATATTTAAATAATTTTACCATTCATACACTTCACTTGGCAGCTTTCCAATTATGACTTGGCGCCGAATTATATCAATTTGAAGATTATAATTCAAAAAGAAGTAAAAGTTAACAATCCACGTAACTCACTCATTGTAATGAATGCAATATTAAGCCAAAAACGAACTACGGTTTCTACGATCAGATGGAATTTCAATTCGAGTAAAGTGCAATAGCACAAGGTCCATAACAGTAAGGCTAGTAGTATGTTTTTTTAAAAGGCTGAGTAATAACCATCTACGTACCACCGACCGACATCTTTAATTGAAGGCGTGTTTACTTTCAGTTAATTTATTTTTTTAAATTATTATTAGTGTTGACGTGTCAGTGTCAGTGTCGTGTCCGGTGTCCGTATCAGTATTTGTGCTTCATAGATAACCATTCTTACAAAACAAAATCAATTGAAATATAGCATATTGGAATTTTGAACAAAACAAAACGAACCCTTATAGCAGATCTGATCTGAGCAATTTCATCAAACTAATGTTTCTTCATTGTTGTTCAGAATATCATAATAAGAGGAAGACAGATGAACTGATAGGCCTTCAGAAGAGAAAAAAGCATGCAAGGGAAGAATATGTAACTGGCAACGGTTTCAGTCAGAATAAACAGGTCTGTATTTGTTTATTAGTCATTATGTCGAAATCTGTTTGTTTTATTCATAGATAATATTGTGCAAAATTTTCCTACAAATGTGTTCTAAAACATTTTGTAACTTGTTTTGTTTCCAATAAGTTTGCTATTTTAATTACGAAACCCCATATTTTTTCACTTGTTTCTTGTTTTCAAGATTTGTATGTAAAATCATGACTAAAATTGTTTTCGGTGTTTCACTTGTTTCCATACAAATCTTTTAAAACAAGAAACAATGTGACTATTTTGTAATTGAAAATGAAAACAAATAATGTGTTTTTAAGCCATACGGATCCTAGTTCTCCGTTGGTATGTGAAAACTCAACCATGACTTTTGATTTCTAGTCAATTTTGCTATCATTGTTGATAGACATTAGCAGGAGACATAGACCCATCGTGTCCGACCCTTCTTGGGCCCCATCTTTTCCAGTTTACTGTCGTTTGGTGTATAGAATGTTTTCCACAATACTCTAGATTCCAGAATAACTGCCTCTGCAATACTCTAGACTCTAAATAAATTATATTATGCTGTTTTTATTGTTGGATTGGTTTCATTTTTATGGTTGACTCTTCAACTTTTCTCCAAGGCAATTATATAAGCAAATATCCAAATAAACATACGGATGCTTTCTCTTAATAAATACATGAAAAAAATACAAAGATGTAAATTTGTTCTAAAAAAAGTACTTTAAACAATTTCCATTTTTCATCCAAACAATCTTGTGGGACAAGAATAATTTTTTGAACACGAAATTAAAATACCTATTAACTGTTTTTTCTTATTGTTTAAATAAGAACTTAATTACACAATTTTTAGAATGAGTGTCAATATGTTTAAGAATATGGTCACTTGTTCTTGAATAGTTATTGGTCAATCTTCTTTCAACCTATCCTCAGTATCTTGGAGAACACACAACCGTCAAATGATCTAATATTCATAGGAAGTTGATTAACACATGTGATATCATCTCACTTGATCAAACTCTAAAAATTTCCCCTTAATCCTTTTCTATCCATTAATCGATTTCTAATGCAATGATTTTTATAAAACCATATTGAAGAATGGCTCACTATCATAAAAATTGCAAAACAAATTCCGACCATTTTTAAAAACATTTGTTATAACATTAGATATAACATCACGTCATATTGTTCTTGTGAATTCATATTACCTATAAGCATTAACAAAGCACTTGTTATTAGTAACTTTTTTTAAAACAATACTAGTAAAAACTTGCGCGTTTGCATGAATACGCACGGTTCGTATATATTGCTCAGTAGTAAATTAATCATTGGTTGTTGATTTCATGATGTAACAATATAAGCATATAAATATGAGAAATATCACCAAAAATAGTCAATAGAAATAAGTTATACATGATAGTCTCATCCATTACATTCCTTATCTATTGTATTATTTTATCATAAATTTTATCTATTTTACTTTAAATACATCAATATTATCATTGTTAGTCATGAGTCATCTCATTATAAACATGCTATTAAGCATGATGTATGGACTAAGGCCATGGAGGCTGAAATAGAAGCTTTAAATAAAAACAACACTTAGGTGATAACTGAGTTACCACAAGGCAAAAGGCCCATGTATAAACTACTTTGAGACTTATTCTCAAGTTGCTAGACTACTACTTTCCTTAGCCTCTTCTAATAATTGATTTTTACATCAACTGGATGTGCATAATGTTTTCTTACACGGGGACTTGGATGAGGAGGTTTATATGAACCTACCCCTGGGTATGTCCACTACTCATCCAAACCATGTATATAAACTTTTAAAATTCCTTGTTGGAACATAAGTATGTTATAGTGTGAATTTAAAAATGTGTTGAAGTCCCACATTGGAAAAAAATATTTTTTGTAAATTTAAGTGGAAAGAAACATGTTTTTTAAAATTCAAGTCCCACATTGGAAAGAATATTTTTTAAAATCCCACTTTGAAAAACTATCATATTTTTTGTAGTTTTAATTCTATACATACTAAAGTCCCACATCGTTTAGAAAACATATATGACTTTGCTTCCATCACTATATAATGAGCTTCAAGCTATTGTGAAAAGTACACTAAAGTTGGATGTTTTTCTCAACTTTCTCTTTTCTCCCTCTTATATTATGCTCGCCTAATTTTCGAGCCACTTCTCCTCTTTCTTTTTGTCCCTTCGGTTTTTTAGAGCGGTTATTATGTCGCAGTCTCTTCGGTTTTTTAGAGTGGTTATTATGCCACAGTCCCTTCAGTTGTTTAGAGCGGTTATTATGCCGCAGTCCTTTCGTTTTTTTGAGTGGTTGTTATGCCGTAGTCCTTTTTTTTTTAGAGCGGTTGCTATGTCGTAGTCACTTTGTTTTTAGAGCGGTTATTATGCCGTAATCCATTCGTTTTTTGTCTTTTTGAGCGGTTATTATGTCGTAGTTATGAATGGTCATAGTACCATATTGAGAGTGACTTTAATTGTCATATTGAGAGTGTCTTAAACTGCCATATTGAAGGTGTAATTCTAGAACGGTTTTCTACAGTGCAGTAGAACTCCGATACAGAGTATCTGGGCTGTTTTATCCTGGAGACTTCGTGGTTGATAGTCTGCCTTGCACAATTTTGGGCAGTGCCTCGAAACGTCTTAAAGAGAGCGACCTAGTCCGTGACTCAACCCAGTAATACTCTCGGTGGCATAAATTGTGATTTTAAATAGTTTTTGAAACTCAAAATCCAACAATTTTAAGACGTTCGTTATGCCATGTCAACCGAAGAGATTACTGGATTTGGTTATGTTGCCTCTGATTTTGATAAACTGTTTCAGTTTGAAGCAAATAGAAAAGGATAAAACAGTTGGAGAATTAACCCATGGGAGAATAATGATAAGAATTATATTCTTAATCGACTTGCTGATGATCTGTATAACTATTACAATTCTAGCAATATTGCGAGATATGCTTGAGATACTCTGAATAAGTAAGTTGTGGAGGCTGATAGATTCGTGGAGGTGGAGGCACACTCCCGTAAACTTCAGAAGATAATTCACGAGATAAGCTATCAAGGTACGTCATTCATGGCATATTTAAACTAAATACTGAAATTTAATATATCTCTTTTGTTTGAATCTTGAAATCAATAAAATGTCTATTTATGCTTACATGTTGTTTGATTTTAATTTTGACATGCTAGACTATGTGATGTGAACACATCTGATTTTAAAATTGAGTAACTTAGTTTTAATTCTAAAGTTAATGTTAAATGATTTTGAAAATTGTGATTTTTTTATAGTCAAGCTAAAATAACAAAAGTTCATATAAATATGTAGTTAGAGAATCTGAGTCATTACACTTTGATATATGTGAACTTGATATGTGAACTTGATGAGACGTTAACAAGAAATGAAAAATAAATATGAAACGCTTGTCATGTTAAGGATCTTTATAGCTGAAATTGAAAATCAATTTAGTATAAAGATTAAGAGATTCCAAGTATGATTTAGTTTATTTAATGAGTTTTATAAATTGTCTGGAATTATACATGGAACAACTGCACCAAAATTATTTGAAGTGAATGGTAAATTTGAAAGAAAAAAGGGAATAGAACTCTCATTGAACTAGTTGTTGCTAGTATGTTTAATTCTAGTACTACGTCTCATTGGTGTGAAGAAAATATATGGTTTATTTGGTATGTTTTGAATACAGTTCTTAAATCTAAAAACAAAACATCTCCTTATGAGATAGTGAAGAAAAGACAATTAAACTTGTCTTATTTTCAAACATGGGGTGGTCTGGCTTATGTCAGAATCCCCGATCCCGAGCGAGTTAAACTCGCCAGTAGAGCCTATGAATGAGAATTCACTGGGTATGCGGTAAAGAACAAAGCGTATAAGTTTTATGACCTAAACGTAAAAGTGATCATAAAGTCAAATGAAGTTGACTTCTATGAAAATAAATCCCCTTTTAAATCGAGAAATAGTGGGGGCATCAAACCTAGTCAAGTTCCTGTGAAATAGTCGGGGCAGCGAACTTAGTCAAGTTCATGTGACAAGAAACATTGAAAGCAACAAACAAGACGAAACAGAAACTCGAAAGAGTAAGAGAGTAAGAGTTGCTATAGATTATGGACCAGAATATATGGCTTATAATTTAGAAGAGGATCCTGCAAATCTTAAATAAGCTCTGTCATCATTGGATGCAGATCTATGGCAAGAAGCTATAAACGATGAAATGGATTCCCTAGAGTCTAACCGAACGGACATTTAGTATACTTGCCTCTTGGATGCAAAGCAACAGGTTGTAAATGAATATTGAAAAAGAAACTAAAACCCAATGGAATGATTGATAAATACAAGGCACACCTTGTAGCTAATGGTTTTAGACTAAGAGAAAATATATATTTATTCGACACTTTTCCACCGTTCACTAGAATAACATCCATTTGAATATTTATATCACTAGCAACTATTCTTAAC
>NC_021164.2:62206493-62206803 GCF_000331145.2 Cicer arietinum
ATCCTAAAGAAATATAAATACTTTGACTGTAAACCTGCTTGCACACCATATGATCCAAGTGTGAAACTTTTCAAGAACACTGGTGAAGGTGTTATACAACTGAATATGCGAGCATCATTGGTAGCCTCATATATGCCACTGATTGTATTAGACCTGACATTGCCTATGTCGTGGGATTATTGTGCAGGTTTACTAGTAGACCTTGTATGGAGCATTGGCACGCTATGGAAAGAGTCATGAGATATCTGAAAAGGACCATGAGTCTCGGATTACATTATAGAAGATTTCCTACTATCCTTGAAGGATACAA
>NC_021164.2:62207070-62207821 GCF_000331145.2 Cicer arietinum
AAATTCGTCGTAAGCACAAGACTGTTAGAAAGTTATTTTCTAAATGAGTTGTTATAGTGGATCATGTATACACTGATGAGAATTTAGCAAATCATTTGACGAAAGGATTAGCTACAGAGAAAGTCATAAATACATCCTAAAGGATGAGACTAATGCCTATAGAGTCACTCATGATGGTAACCCGACCTAAAAGACTGGAGATCTCAAGAATTAGGTTCAATGGGTAATAACAAGTCGTGAAGTGATATGAGATGAACATGTTATTATAAATTAGAGAAACATGATTCCTGAAGCGATGATAGGATGAGGTAATAGGAACTCTTAATGAGATCTATACTCTATGTGGAGGGAGTACCTAGCTACAGGAGTACTCTTGATAGACTCACCTATGTGAATGTGGAAGTGGGGCCGCTTCCTATGGAATTTCGAGGTAGAATTCCTAGAGCGTTCACTATACTGGGATACACGTGCAGGGCCATTAATGCACGGGCTTTTGAGAATACACCTTATGAAAAGGTTGTGTGTGGGTTTGATGTCAGAGATAGAGTTCAAGACTACGAGTCACTTTTGTTGAATCTGAATCTTACTTACTATGCAAAGGTTCAAGTCGAGAGACACATTTGTTTATGCACGATCTTATAGAAGCATTTGATGCTGTTTTAAGAAGAAAAAAATTAAATTCAAGTAGGGGATTGTTGGAACATAAGTATGTTATAGTGTGAATTTAAAAATGTGTTGAAGTCCCACATTG
>NC_021164.2:62207893-62225602 GCF_000331145.2 Cicer arietinum
AAAGAATATTTTTTGAAATCCCACTTTGAAAAACTATCATATTTTGTGTAGTTTTAATTCTATACATACTAAAGTCCCACATCGTTTAGAAAACATATATGACTTTGCTTCCATCACTATATAATGAGCTTCAAGCTATTGTGAAAAGTATACCAAAGTTGGATGTTTTTCCCAACTTTCTCTTTTCTCCCTCTTATATTCTGCTCGCCTAATTTTCGAGCCACTTCTCCCCTTTCTTTCTGTCCCTTCGGTTTTTTAGAGCGGTTATTATGCCGCAGTCCCTTCGGTTTTTTAGAGCGGTTATTATGCCGCAGTCCTTTCGGTTTTTTGAGCGGTTGTTATGCCGTAGTCCTTTTGTTTTTAGAGCGGTTGCTATGCCGTAGTCACTTTGTTTTTAGAGCGGTTATTATGCCGTAGTCCATTCATTTTTTGTCTTTTTGAGCGGTTATTATGCCGTAGTTATGAATGGTCATAGTACCATATTGAGAGTGACTTTAATTGTCATATTGAGAGTGGCTTAAACTGCCATATTGAAGGTGTAATTCTAGAACGGTTTTCTACAGTGCAGTAGAACTCCGATACAGAGTATCTGGGCTGTTTTATCCTGGAGACTTCGTGGTTGATAGTCTGCCTTGCACAATTTTGGGCAGTGCCTCGAAACGTCTTAAAGAGAGCGACCTAGTCCGTGACTCAACCCAGTAATACTCTCGGTGGCATAAATTGTGATTTTAATTAGTTTTTGAAACTCAAAATCCAACATTCCTTTATGGACTTAAACAATCTAGTAGACAATGGTTTGCTAAATTGTCCACTGCCTCGCTTTCTAAAGAATATATTCAATCTTCATCCGATAACTCTTTATTCATTAAAAGAGTTCATCAATCTTTTACTACTTTTCTTATTTATATTGATGATGTTATTGTTGCAAGTAATGACATCGAAGAATGCACACATATTAAATTATTCATCAACACCAAATTCAAGATAAAGGACATAGGGAACTTGAAGTACTTCCTTAGTTTGGAAGTATCAAGATCAAATCTAGGAATCCACATTTACCAACGCAATATGTTTTGGATCTGTTGGACCGCAATATGTTTTGGATCTGTTGGACAATAGTGGCATGCATCCACACCTATATTCAAGGGCAGTAGACTTACTTCCAATACTGGAACCACCCAGACCCTTCTCTATACCGATGACTAGTGGGACAACTGATATACCTTACAAATACAAGACTATATATTAGTTTTTCAGTTCAACTATTAAGCTAACATATGAGTTTCTCAATTTGACACTCACTTTGAAGCTGCCATATGTGTACTCAAATATCTCAAATCATCACATACGAATGGTATTTTTCTGTCTGTCTCTTCCTACATTCAACTCTGATTATGACTGGGCCACACGCCTAGAAACCTGTAAATCTAGCAATGGATATTGTGTCTTTCTTGGTGATTCTTTAATGTCTTGGAAGTTCAAGAAACAAGTCACAATGTCCAGAAGTTCTTCGGAAGGACAATATCGGGCTATGGCATATGTCGTATTTGAAATATAATGGCGGACTTATCTCCTTCAAGACCTCAAAACCGATTTTACTACACCAATTCCCTTATATTGTGACTATTAGTCCGCTAAACATATTGCAACTAATTCTTTATTTCCCGAACGCACCAAGCATATAAAACTCGATTGTCACCTCGTTCGCAAGAAACTCCAGCAAAAATTATTTCATCTTATGTCGGTCAATTATGCCCAACAGTTGGCAGATGTCTTCACCAAAGGTTTAGATGACACTAAATTAATTTGGATCTTTTTGTCAATAAGAATGAGAGACGTGTTTTAGGTTATATTGTTAGTAAAAGTATATATAATAATATTATTCTTGGGATTAAGTATTAATCAAGGGATCAATTAACTGATATATACAATGATTTTTTTTTCTTCAAACGATTACGTTGAGGAAGGAACTTCGTCCTTCGTATATGGGTGTCTTAACTACTCCAAATGGTGTTCAATAGATTGTGTCTGTCTTTAAACTACTAAACTTAAGGATTATATAAAGTAAATGATAGAGATATATGCATAAAAAACATGTTTAATTGATTGTGTCTCAAAAAATTACGAGTACTAATATTTATAGAGAAATGTTAGTCCTACTAGCCATAAAAAGTTTCCTAAAGAAATACAACTTTGCTCGGCTAATTACATTGGTAATGCATGATAACTCCTCCTTATGGGAATTTGTGGCTCCCCATGATCAATTCGTCTTTCCTATATTCACGGCATATCTCGTTGTCAATGTATGCACATATTTTTTCCTTAGATCATGTATCTGTATGATAGATTGGCGTTAAAACCATACTTGTTTTTTAAATTTATTACTAATATTCACATATTTTTATTTTAAAATTTCACATCAAAATTTTATTTTATTTTAAATTATATCTACATTTTATTAGATTGTAATTGTTATGTATTAAATTAATTTTATAAGGATAATGGACCGGCAGATTAGCTTGTATTGATTCAACATTTTTTATTATTACAATGCACCGGCAGATTAACATTTTTATTGATTCAACATCAAAAAAAATTCCTCAAATTATGTTTTTCCACCCACTTTTATTATAATGCACCGGCAGATTAGCTTGTATTGATTCAACATTTTTATTATTATTGTAATGTAATGATGTAATAATTATGATTTCAATATGTCGTATAGGATTGATAAAACTTATTTGTTTGGAGTTTGGAGTTTGTTGTGGAAGCGGGAGGGAGGACTTTAAAACTGATAGCAGTCATAGGTATTCTCTTTTCACATCCTCAATGAATGTTCTTTAAAATGTGGTGATGGAGGATTAGAAAAGCACAAATGAAATGGATAATGGAAAAAATTTTCACTTCCAAGTGTCATATACATGTATTAATTGTAACAGATATTGATAAGATGAGTT
This sequence comes from Cicer arietinum, assembly GCF_000331145.2. Classification (NCBI taxonomy): domain Eukaryota; kingdom Viridiplantae; phylum Streptophyta; class Magnoliopsida; order Fabales; family Fabaceae; genus Cicer; species Cicer arietinum. The sequence continues at coordinate 62,210,851 of NC_021164.2, forward strand.
AGCACCGTCATTATACAATGCCAGTACTTAACCTCAAACATAAAAAATTAATTTTATTTATAAATAAATTCTTTGAACATAACTATGCATTTTTGGAAGTTTTTACTACTTTCAGCATTTTATTAACACACATTCTTTGAACATAATCATTTATTAGATATTTTATTTTATAAGGAAAAATTCTTTATAATTCATAGTTAGAAATACATGATTTATTTGAATTTGAAATTGATAAATGCAGATATTTTAATTAAGATGAGAGTTAACATAGTTGATTCTCTTATTATTATTTACGAACCCTTATTGAATATATATTTGACTCTACTTACGGATGATTTAGGAATTTTTCTTTTTAACGACTTAGTTTTCTTTGTCTTTTTTTTTTCTTCTTTATCTCATGTAATGTAAAAATGTAAAAAAGAAGAAGTTGAAATACACTTTTAAATATTTTGGATGATAAGCTTTGTAGAATAATAATACGATTCAATATTTTTAACACCCCTACTATACAATCCAATGTCCAAGTACAATATTGAAGTGGAATAATAATATAATAATAGTAAAAAGTAGATTCATTCACCTTAAATTAAGTAATTATATACATGTTCTTTTTTATTTATGAAATACGCATGTTAATCTTATACACACGTTGAAAGATTTACCATTTTGTCAAAAATGAAATCCTTGTTAAAGAAAAAATCTTAAAAAGTTAAAGTAATTTTAAATAGATTAATGCACAATCATTAATTATTTTATAAAGAATCACATCTTAAAAAGAAAATATCTTTCGAAAATAATTTTTATAAAGAATTTCTTAAAATAATTTTTTATTTTAATTATTTTTAAAACTTTATATTCTAAAAAATATTATAAAAAGTAAATGAAATACTTAAATCATATTTTAAAAGAAATTATTTAAATCAATTTTTCATTTGAAAAAATACATTGGTTCATTCTTGTATTCTTTAATCCATTGGAAGTTCAACATATCACCCATTATGTTCTAAATCAATTTATAGTTATGGATTTAAAATTATCATTTTCAAAACTACATCAAAATATTAAACCGATAAAATAAAGTTTTCAACTAAAACAACTTCCTATCAAATAAAAATTAAATCTTATTTAACTCATTGGCTCATACTATATCAGTATTTCAACCATTTAAAAAATGTTCTAACTCTTTGCAATAATTAGACTATAAAAAATAATTTAAAATCAATTAAATATATTTTAACATATTAAAAATATAGAGCAAAATATTTTTAAATAATAAAACTTTCCTGTCATCTATTTACTGTTTTAACAGCCTCAACTCATAAAACAGTTTATAGAACAAAGTTTTCCTATCATCTATTTTCAACTCATAAAACAATTCATAGAACAAAATTTTCAAACAAACAACGTGTATTTCATAAAATAAAGGATCAAACATTTAGAGATTTTCTTTAAAAACGACAATAATGATAACAACAAAATACTCTTTTTTTTTTTTTTTTCTTTTTAAATACCAAAATCTTGAAAATACTCTTTTTTTTTTGTTTTCTTTTTAAATACCAAAATCTTTAACTTAAAAAGTAAATGTTTTTCTTTCAAAAATCAAAACATACGACAGATGAGTAATTTCTATAAAAAAAATTAGCATTTAACTCAAAAAGTAGTTTCTACTTAGCAATAATCAAGACATTGAAGAAACCACGTGAATTGTGATTCTTCCAAAAATAAAAAATTAAACCGGTTTAATTTTATTCTATAAAATTTTTTTTATTAATTAAATAAAAAATATAATTATATTATTGATTTAATTTTAAATGAAGAATATACCAAATTGATTCAAATAAAGAGTAAGACTACTAAAAAAAGTATATTAATTAATCAATTCAAGTGATATAAATAACATATTAAAATTTGAGTTCAATTAAAACAAATTTTTTATACAATTATCGATCATCAAAACTGAATTTATTTCTTTTTCTGATTGCAGTTGTGCTAATATTTTTTTCTCCGTTCACACGTTATGTAAGATTCAATATTCACATTGTTGAAAACTAATATATTATTAGGAACTTATATACAGTAGGATTATATACATTGTCTTACTAATATAGGACAACTCTAATTTGACCAACCTAATTCCTTCTTTATTTATTTTGCTTTATAAGAAAAACAACCAAACCATGTTATACACGTATATATATATTTCAAAAATTACAATTAGATGAAAAATAAAACAATAACACACCCATAATAAAAAATAATAATATAATTTAACACACATAAATTTTGACTAATAATATCAATATTCTTGATTTTGAATAATTTTAAAGAATAATATAATAAAGTAAAGCCGTGAATTGTTATTGACATATTTAAAAAAATAATGTAATAAAGTGATATGTTGATAAGAATTGATAAGATGACTATTAACACGGTAAAATGCTAGTACTTAGGCCTAACTTAAAGCCTCTTGATTGACACTTAGGCCTAACTTAAAGCCTCTTGATGGACACTTAGGCCTAACTTAAAGCCTCTTGATTGACACTTAGGCCTGCATAATTTACACTTAGACCTCTTTATAAATTTATGTGCTCGAATATTTGACGACTAACTATAAACCTACTAATTTTGAAACATTAAGAATGTGCTCGAATATTTGATGACTAACTATAAACCTACTAATTTTGAAACATTAAAATATATATATATATATATATATATATATATGATATCTTCATACTTTTAACTATAAAATAAAACAATATATCCCATAATTCATAAACGGTATTCAGCACGCATTTGTGCAAGTTTTATTCGATTTATTGGGAAAAAGGTGGAAAATCAAAATCAATATTATGAGTGCAAATGGATAAAATAAATCCAATTAATTTGAACATTTTAATTAAATCAATCCAAAAATTATTCAATATTTTTGGTTCGGGTAAAAAATCTAATCAAACTAATGTAAACAAAAAATTATTGATTTAGGTATCGGATATTAGTTATAAAAACCAAACCAAACTAACGATATTCATATTTTTTATATTAAAATTTGCCCCAGTAAGACAAACAAAATGTTTATACAATAATCAAGTCATTAAGTTAAATTATATCTCAAATCCTCGTTTGATATCATCATACTCACTGACATCATATTTTTTACATTAAAATTTGCCCCAGTAAGACAAACAAAATGTTTATACAACAATCAGGTCATTAAGTTAAGTCATATCTCAAACCCTCGTTTGATATCCTCATTCTCACTGACATACTTAGTTAGAAGGATGAATGATTGAAATGATCGTAGTTTGTTAAAAAGGGAGTTCATACACATGAGATGATGCACTCACATTTTGAATTTGATTATTAGTGACCATTTAACTATCATCGACTCATCTATTAAAAAGATAAAGGTTTCATGCAAGTTTGTTAAGACATCTCCGACTAGACTTGCTAGTTTTAAAAAGCGTACAAAAAAGTGTAATATATATAGTAAAGCAATGATAGCTCTTGATGTTCGAACTCGTTGGAACTCTATTTATTTGATATTAGAAGTTGCTGTAAAATATGAAAAGACATTTAATCGACTTCGATATCAAGATAATTCATTTGTTATGTTTCTTGCTAGTACAGAAGTAGATATTCCTAATCATTTTGATTGGGAACGTGCAATGTGTTTGTGAACTTTTTAAAGATCTTTTATGATGCACCACTTTTTTTCTTCTGGTTCATTGCACGTTACATCTAATATATCCTTCAAAAAGTTGTGTGACATTCAAAAGTTATTAAAGAAATGGACTAATATTGATGATGAAAAGTTGAGGACGATGACAACAAATATGCAAGTGAAGTTTAATAAGTATTGGGATAATAATATTATAAACTATCTTTTGTTTGTGGTTGTTTTTCTAGATCTCGTTATAAATATAAATGCATTGAATTGTGTTTTACTAAGATGTATGACAGTGATAAGAGCAAATATATTATGGATTGTGTGTTTTAATTTTAAGAAACTGTTGGATTATGTATTACTAATGTCGGGGTGAATATTGATGGCATGACATAAATGAAGAATGCAATCCAAGGTTATATTTATTTTGATCTATTCAAGTTGAAAATAAATTTCATGTTATAATTTCTAACTATTTATTTATTTCAGGATTTGTATCATTCAAGTGCACTACTATTGTGCCTACTTTAGAATGTTGTCGTCGCCTATTTCTTTTGCATTGTAATTTAAATTCTTATTTAAAATTTAGACAACTACATTATGGTTGAATTTGATATTGTTGTTGTATGTTTTGTATTTTAACTTGGGATGTTATTGCACTATGTTATTCTAAATTTTGTCTTAGGAAACAAATTATGTAATTCTACCGTATATTTTGTTTTAGTCTTTTAGAGGATTAAATTATGAGTAGATAGTTATTGATAATTATATTTTAGAGAAACAAATTAAAGTGGCAGGCACTTGTATATTCATTTTTTTATTATGGCAAAAAAATAAAAAATTTATAGTTTTGTTTTTTCAAAATTCAATCATTCAAACCGAACCAACTCGTATATCATTGATTTAGTTTAGTTCGACTGCAATCATAAAAAAATAAGTAAAACCGAATCAAATCAACCCGTATAAATTTCATCAGTTTTGATTTATTTTTCCGTAGAAAACCAAACCAAACCAAACTGATCTGACACACCCCTAACGAGCGCTATCTCAATGCATTGTCATTCATAGAAATCTAAATCAGGTTTTTAATCCATTTTGAATCACACGTGGCACTCATGAAACATTAAATTAGATATCTCTAGATAAATAATTATTGATATATTTTAAAGAATAATATAATATAATAAAGTAAAGTCATGAATTGTTATCGACATGTTTTTTTCTTTAAAGTAATGTAGTTATATTATAACAAATATTGATAAGGTGATTATTAGTAGGGGTGTTTAAAAAAACTAAATTGTATAACTGAATTGAACCGAACTGTTTTTGTATTGAATTAATTTATAAAAATTGATAACTAAACTGTTTACGAACTGATTTTCTAAAATTAGAATCAAATCGAACTGGTTTTCAATTCAAAAAACCAAATCGAACTGATTTTCAGTTCAAAAAATTGAACCGAAACAATTTTTAGTTAAAAAAAACTAGAATCGAATTTATTTTTTTAAAAATAATTAAGGGTAATTATGTAAAATTTGGCTTCTAGGAACAATAAAAACAAAGTTAAACCAGTACGATTTGGTTCAAAGTAATAAACCAATTCACCTGTTTATAAAACAGTTCAATTCGATTTTTTAAACTGAAAATCAGTTCAGATCGACTTTTTAAACTGAAAACCAATTCGGTTCAATTTTCAAATAGTTCTAATTCATAAATGAACTTTGTCCACCCTTAATTATTAGCACCTCATTATACAATGTCAATATTTAGAAATAAGCAAAATTTTATTTATAGATGTAATAATTTAATATTATAAAAAGTATTTATTGTATATTTAATATGTAGCAGTTGACACTTATCCAACCCTTTGAACATAACATAATCATTTATAGATAATTTATTTTTCAAGGCAAAATCTTTATAATTTATAGTTTGAAATACATGAAGTTATTTGAATTTGAAGTTACATTTTAAGTAAGATGAGAGTTAACATAGTTGATTTTCCAATCATTATTTATGAACTCTTATCAAATATATTTGACTCTACTTACGGAAGCTTTAGGAATTCCTGTTTTAAATACTTATTTTTATTTTTTCTGTCTTTTTCTCTCATGTAAAAAAAAAAGAAAAAATTAAAATACGCTTTTAAATATTTTGGATGACAACTTTTGGAGAATAATAATATACGATTCAATAAATATACGATTCAATATTTTTAACATCACTAATATACAATCCAATGTCCAAAATACAATATTAAAGTGGAATAATAATATAATAATAGTAAAAAGTAGATTCATTCACCTTAAATTAAGTAATTATACATTATTTATTTATCAAAGTAACAATACACATGTTAATTGTACATACACAATATATATATATATATATATATATATATATATATATATATATATATATATATCACATTTTAGATATTAATTTTATATTTATTATTAGAGATTTTAATAGGATAAAAATTATATTTAGAAAAAAAGATATTTTTAAAAAATAATTTTTATAAAGAGTTTTATTTTAATTATTTTTAAAATTTAATTTTTAAAAAATTTGTAAAAAATAGATGAAATATTTAAAATTATATTTTAAAATAAATTATTTAAATTAATTTTTTATTTGAACAAGACATTAAATCATTCTTTTGCTCTTTAATCTATTGAAATGAAATAAGAAATCTATTTATTGCCTTTTCGCCAATAAATAGAAAATGTTGTTAAGAATAACATTATTACTTTTTTAAATATTATAAAAAAAAATAAAATATTAAAAAAAATGTTAAACAAACTACCCAATTTGTTAGGATAGATACAAAAATATACTTTATCTTAATTTTAAAATAAATATCAACTTGTTAATTATTATTTTTATTAATATTAAATGGAGGAGTAATTGAATAACTAAATCATGTTTAGCAAAAATAGAAAAGTAATTATTACATATGGTCTGCATTTAGTGAGTGATTTATACCGCCATATAACAAAAACAGCTCAGATTCTAATTTACAGAGAGAACGTTACCGAATTAGTATTGACCAACATTTTTGGTGTCCCCATTTATATGTCACCGCATCCTTCCTTTGGATCCTATACCTACTCATATAATACTATACTCCACCGTAGCACCAAGCCGTTGAGTTGTTACACACATTATCAAAACCCAATGGCTCAATCTATCTTCTCCTCCACACTCTCTTCTTCTTCTTCCCCATTCGCTCATGGTTTTCAACCTCCGAACCTCAATTTCCAATCCCGTTCCATTACTTATCCTATTCAGAGAACCACTTCCATTGCTGCCGCTAACTTTACCATTTCGCCTACTGTACTACCTTCTGTTAAATCCATTTCACAGGTAGGTCATTTAATTCGTCGTTTCATTTTTTAATTATTTCTATAAATTAATTATGTGATTGGAATTTAATTTAATCCGTGATTTGTAGATAATTGAATCGCTGATTAATGGTGTTGATTTATCGGAAGTTGAAGCTGAATCGTGTCTTGAATTATTGTTGAGTGAAGGCAATGAAGCTTTGATTAGCGCCGTTCTCGTTCTTTTGAGAGCTAAAGGAGAGACTGATGAAGAAGTAACTTTACTCTTTCACCTTTTTTTCTGTTCTTGTTATTGTTGAGTCTAACAAGTTTTTTAAATTATATCGGTTAATTATTGAAGTCTGGTCCGAATACTCCAAAATTATCTATACTTTATGATACTAATAAGTATATTCCAAAAGTATTGGAATTATTATTTTTGTTTTTTAAAACAGAATTTATCCAATACTTATGATATACTTCACGAACACATGCTGATATCTTTTCTATGAAAGTCAGAAAAGATAAAAAAGGTGTGACATGTTTTTTGAGATATAAGTGGAGATATACATGATCTACTTCAAGATGGTGTTGGAATTCTTGAATCCAAACAATTGTTTCTTAAGGAATTAGAAACCGTGTTTTTTTTTTATAGATAGTGGTATTGGGTGAAGAGACAATGAAAAAATGCTTTTAAAATATCTGCTATTGCATAAAACCATGTTTTTGTTGATGTCCTTAACACATGAATTAAAATATATTATGAAAATTATTATTAATATCGATATATTGTAACGGGAAATGAACGATGTATTTTTTAATAAAAAAATTAACTATTGTATCTTATATCTGTAAGGTATGATTAGTATCACACCATACTACATATTCAGGGTTCATAGATTGGAGTATTCAACATTATGATAAATATACAGTAGTATAATAGTTTGGGAATGATACATATACAATATAAACATGAGTCATGATCGAGACTTGGACATCGGCAATAATTTGAGAAAATAAAAGTGATTGAATCAAACTATTTGTCTGTGTTGTACATTTGTCACCTTTAATTTGAAGTGTTGGTGTGATAGGATCCTTGAGATTAAGAGAATAATGAGTATTATGCATATTTTGTTAGTCTGTTTGGTATGTTTGGTAGCAGTAGCACTGCTATTGTGTTGTGCGGTTGATTTGCTATCTTACTGTGTCTATGCATCAACTTATATAAGTATGGTCTCATGACTGGAATTAATGAAAAAAATAATCAATTCCTTTCTTTTCGTTTAGCTTCTCTCTCTAAATTATGTAGTGTGACGAGCATCACAGTTACATAGGTGCAATGCAAACTAAAAAAAGTTGTGGAACAATTGAGTGGATGATGATTGAAATATTTCACTTTATTAAATGTGTGGATAGATTGCGGGGTTGGCGAGAACTATGATGAAACATGCTAAGAAGGTTGAAGGTTTGGTTGATGCGGTTGACATTGTTGGCACTGGAGGGGATGGTGCAAACACCGTTAACATTTCAACTGGAGCTTCCATTCTTGCTGCTGCTTGTGGTGTAAAAGTTGCAAAGGTGTGTGTGCTGTTACTACTGATTGAAAGTTTAATTAGTTCATGTATTGTTGTGTGAAGAATTTGGTGTTTCCTTGCTGCAGCAAGGTAATCGATCTAGTTCTTCTGCCTGTGGAAGTGCTGACGTGTTAGAAGCATTGGGAATTGCTATTGAACTGGGTCCTCAGGTTAATGCAAATACCTTATTTATTTCCCCTCCTTTGTTAACTACTAGAATTTCTCAGAAAAAGAAATTGTTTGCGGTGATCAATGCATTTGAGTAATTTATTTTTTCTGTTTTGCAAATCAGGGGGTTAAAGAGTGTGTGAATGAAGCGGGAATTGGGTTTATGATGTCCCCAATGTATCACCCTGCAATGAATATTGTTAGGCCTGTAAGAAGGAAGCTAAAAGTAAGAACTATATTCAATACATTGGGTCCGATGTTAAACCCAGCGCAGGTTCCTTTTGCAGTTGTTGGTGTATACACCGAAGACTTGGTAAGTTCCATAACCGGTAAATCAATTGACCAGTCATACTCGTGTATTCAATTAATAGCATTTGTTCGCATTTTCAGTGAAGATTGATAGTTGTGAAAGAGCCAGTCCAACATGTTATAAGACCTAAAGCAAAATTATTAAATAGGGTCTTTTCAAAATTTAATAAATAAATTATTAATATTTTGTTTAATAACTATACAAATTTTCTTTAGCACAATTAACGATATTTTCAAATATATTTTCTCTATATTTCTAAAAAAATGAAATAAAACATTTCAACGTTCTAGGACAACATCAAGAACTCATATAAATTTTTTCATATATTAGTTGAAAAAGAAAATAGTGTGTGTATACATTATACCACTCCAATAACTCATGTTAATAATATGTTTCAATAACTCATGTTAATAATATGTTCACTACTTGTCTCATTATTTATCAATTTATAACCACCTGTCTAATGATTTCTCAATTTATAACTAATATGTCTCATATGAGCAATGTGCTCACTTTTTGTTTCATGATTTTTCAGTTAATAACTAATATTTCTCTCATTCCTACTACCTTTATTAACCAATTTAGTTGTACTAAAAAGAGTATTAAAGCCTTTTTTTTAAATTAAAAAAGATTTGAGACTTATAAAAAAAAATGTGTTTTTTAGGGAGGCACATGTTTAACTCTTAGCAGTCTCATATTAAATTAATTTTGTTACCTTGAAGTTTTTTAAACAAGTTTAACTCTTTTTCGTGCAGTTGTATTCAGCCTATTTTTACTTCTTTTTCCATTAAAATTGATAATGAAGCAACTGAGTTCCACCTTATGTGGATTATCAATTGATTATAGTGCATCCATATTGACTTTTTCTGCTCAAATTAGAACTTTTAAATTGCCGAGTCATCTTTTATTTTTGAAGTGACTGTAGCAAAATACTGAATTTAACTTGATAGTTTGTCAAATCTCCAAACATTTGTTTTTGTTTCTGTGTATCTTCTAAAAAAGAAAAAGAAAAAAATTCTTGGTATTTTTGTCTCCATCTCTGTCATCCCTAATAAGTTATTTGTTTGCTATTTGGATAGGTCTTCAAAATGGCTAAAACACTTCATAGATTTGGCATAAAAAGAGCTTTAGTCGTCCACTCTGAAGGTTTGGATGAAATTAGTCCTCTTGGTGAGATCTCTTGCCTGTTTTTCATCTGGGAATAGTTTATGTGAAAGACATAGGTGTCTGAATCTGACTTATACCTTTTGACTTGACTTTACCTTCAGGACCTGGTCTAGTGCTTGATGTTACTCCAGAAAAGATTGATAAGTTCTCATTTGATCCCTGTAAGCATATGTTAATTTTTGGTTTTTATCTGTTTATGTTATGGAGTATATTGATATAGCTCACATGCTACTGATTGGGTGCTGTAATAGATCTTCTGTTACTGTGCATGCATACTTTTGCCCTCTTTACATAAAATTGTTTATTGGAACAGTGGATTTTGGCATTCCTCGGTGCAATCTTGAAAGCTTACGAGGTGGTGACCCAGAATACAATGCAGAAGTTCTCAAACGTGTTCTAGGTGGAGAGAAAGGACATATTGCAGATGCTCTTGTGAGTATCCTTGGTTTTTTAATTTTATAAAAAGATGATAGGATAGTATTTCTATGTAAATGATGGAAAGATGCTGCCATAGAATGAAAATATACAGCTAGGAGTTTTTGAAACTTTTGAAATCTTAATTTGTCTCTTACATCAAATTCTATACAAATTATTTTGATTCTAACCTCCTTGTTTTGATATGGGCTTATGGCTCTGCATGTGTTTGAAGTAATGAAATGTTACAATGGAATTATGTCAATACGCTACTTGGGAAACTCTTTTGTTTTTTTTTATTATATCTTTTTGTCGTGAAGAATACTTTCCATCTTAACAAGACAAAAGATTTTGTGTTGATGAAATTTGGTCTGTGTATATTTGCCTCTAAATTTGGTCTTGCCACTCTAGAGAGCTATTTTATTGAAATCCAATTAGTGGCACATTCTCTATGGTTCTGTCTCAATTTTTCTGTGAAATACTGAAATTCATATGGTCTGCATTATCTCTTGGTACTTGGATCACTTTTTATGCATGCATAAGTAGTATCTTAAAATTCTTAACTCTCATTTTGATTATTCTATGAATCTTTACAAAAAAATGTCTAGGTTCTCAATGCTGCAGCAGCTCTAATGGTCAGTGGCTTTGTGAGGAACCTAGCTGAAGGGGTATCCTTGGCGCGTGAAACACAACAATCAGGAAAAGCTATTCAGACTCTCAACCATTGGAAGGATATCTCAAATGTGAGTTAAATTTGATTATGCATCCAGCACTTTCATTGCAATCACATGTTGCTAATTTTCTTTTGTGGCTTTTGGTAGTGCAGAAAATAAAAGATGATGTGGCCCATATAGTATTACCTGACTCATATACGTGAATCAAGTGCAAACCAGATTGAAGGAGCCTCTATTACTGTACATGTATTGCTCAATAGATATACAACAATGATTCAAATTGGTATCAGCGGTAGAAAGGATTATTGATTGTAAAATGTAATTTTCTAGTTTACGAGTGAAATTGTATCTAACAAGATTAAGGAATATTGTAATTGTGTTTCAATTATAGATAATAAAAATAGTTATTTCATTTCTGAATATGATATATGCCGTCGTTCACCGAAGTATTTAAACTTAATCTGAAAATTTAGTCTTGATATCAGATATGTTCATAAAAATAGCGTTCAACAAAGTATTTAAACTTAAATTGAAAATTTTAGTCTTGATATCAGATATGTTCGTAAAAATAGCGTTTTTGAATTATTGTTTTCTTCTTGGGTCTTGTATCTTTCGATTTCAAGTCCAATATATTGGACTTAGCAACAATTAACTTTACGAAGATTTGGATTTAGATTCCCTAGTGATCATGATTTCTCGTGCCAGATTGGTGATGAGTCCGTTCACTGTATAATTAGTTTTGGTGTGGGTCTAATCTTGTTATGAGATGGATACGAGGCATTAATTTTTGTTTATTTTATTTTATTGTAACAGTATCTTTGCTGTTGGGGCATGCTTTGTGCTTGCATTTAGTTGAATGAATTTTTCTTTGCTTACGAAAAAAGAAAAAAGCCGATGAAAGTAATGAAATGTGATCTATTAATTAATTAATATAAGCATGTCAATTTGCTAATTACGGTACATTCTAGGCTACAAACCACATTTATCTAAAAAACATACAACTAAAAATTACACAGATAGTATGAGAGCAAATTTATTTGTCCTTAGGGTTAAAGAACAACAAGTAAATATAATTTTTTTTATGTAAATATGTTTTTGATCTTTGTAAATATGATTTACTTTGATTTTAAATGTAATTTTTTTTGTTTGATTTATATCTTTGTAAATTTGAACAAGTTTAAAAAAAAAATGTCTTTTATGAATATTTTTTAGTAAAAAATATTGATATGACTAATTTTAAATGAAGTGGTACACGGTGACTATGTAGTTGTTGTTGACTAAGCAATATTTAAAATTAAAATTTATTTTATTAACTCATTTAATAATTTAATTAAAAATTAATTAATAAATCAAATAAATAAATAATAATAATTCAATAATTTTTATCTTCAACTCAAAATTTTTTAATAAAAATTAAAACTTTCATCTTCAAATCACAAATTTTCATATCTGATCAAAACTATGAAAATGAAAATTATAATGCTCTAGCATAGCTAGAGATGTTCTTAGCTTTAACCCATTTGATACTACAGCCTTAAATTCTATTCTCTGCTCATCGTTACACCTTCTGAGTTCACAAATCTTTTCTCAAATGCCAATCTAGTGATGTTGTTGAATGCCACCGCCCCTGTATGTTTCCACATCAATATACCTTTCGCCAAAGTTTATGTAGGAAAAACAAATTATACAAATAAACATCTGGTCATCAACACTTTATCCAAATTTTTTATTTTCAAATTAGTGCAAGTTAATTTGAAAGACAATTTGACTATTGATTCTAAGAATTTAGGGTGTGGTGTAAGAAAAATAAAATATTGGAATTTTTAGAGTTTGAATCAAATATGAGAATTTGTAATTTTAAGATGAAGAAATTAGAATAGAAAATAAAGATTGTTGAATTTTTATTAAAAAATTTAGAGTTAAAGATGAAAATTATTAAGTTTTTATTATTTACTTGGTTTATTAATTAATTAATTAATTTTAGTTTTTAATAAAATAATTAAATGAGTTAATAAAATGAACTTTAATTTTAAATATTAAATATTATCTAGTTAACAACAATTACACAGTCACCATATGTCACTTCATCTCAAATTAGTCATATCACAATTCTTTTACTAAAAAAGATTTAAAAAGACTTTTGTAAAACTTGTTAGAATTTGCAAGGATATTAATCAAACAAAAACAATTACAAAAACTAAAATTAAAACGAAATATATTTACAAGGACCAAGAATATATTTAAACTTAATTTTTCTAAGGAAATTCAAGTCATTCAATGTAAATGATCTTGTTTGCATAATAAATTTGGACAATTTTTACTCTTAACATACGAATCAAGAATTTTAAATATTTGCTCTTAACATACGAATAAATTTGGACATATTTATAAGAATTTTAAATACCACATAAAATTTTAAATTATCTCTTTACTTTATAACATACGAATCAAGAAATTGTTTGCATAATTTTTTCAAATTAATAATTTTTACTTTATATGTTTCAAAATTTATATCAGTATCTATATTTTTATTTTTTCTGCAAATTCATTTCTAAAATTTTTAAAATTTACAAATTAATCCCTAAAAATTTATAAGATAGTCCCTCAATTTTTTCAAAATTTCAATCTTGACTCAAATTCAGTTTTCATATTTGCTTCAAAAAATTTAAAATTTATAAATAAATTAAAACTTAATTTTAGAAGAATAATTATTTTATCCAAACAATAAAATTTAAAATATTTTTTTTTTAATTAAAACATTTGAATTAACTAAAATTTTAATTTATTTATAATTTTTAATTACCTCATTCATACATAGTCTAAAATCTAAGGATTAACGAGTGACATTCACAATCATTTGCTTATTCACACAATAAAATAATCATATTCCATATAATCTATAAGTTCATGACCGACTGTGTTTGTCTGCTGAGTTTTCACTCAAAAGTAGTTGATTGGTAGGTATTAGGTAAGGTAAGATAAACATACATACGGATACGGTAGTTGTAGGCTTGTAGCAGTTTATACAGGTAGTTAATTTTCTTTTAATAAAATGAAGATAAGGTACTAGTTTGGAAACTACTTTTCTCTTCTTCTTAGTATCTATTAATTATTTATTTGTATTTATATATTTTTCTTTTTTTCTTTTATCAAATTTATTTATATTTTTCTTAGTGAGAAGTAAAAACAAAAAGTTGATTCTCAATATTATTTTTTTCGCTGCATCGTGTCATCTTCCCTTGTGTTGTGTTGTGTATGAGAGAAGGGTCTCTCTCTCTTACCAGTGTGCTGAATTTGATAATCCCGCGCGTTCCTTCAAAGATCAGAGGTTAACTTTCTTGTTTCTCTTCCATCAATCTATTTTATTTTCTTTTTTATTTTTATTTGACCGAGTTTGAAATTATGAATGGCTCTCCGGATCCGTTGGATTCGTTTCCTCGGTTACGGGTCCGCCA
>NC_021164.2:62225660-62240362 GCF_000331145.2 Cicer arietinum
CTCTTCCTTCGACGCCGATTCCGAGTTAGAACGTTACTGTAGCGCTAACTCAATGATGGGAACACCGAGCACTAGCATGAGCATGTGCAGTGCCATCACCGTTTTCCACGATTTCTCCGATATCGATTTCGGTTCCTCCAAGGGCTTCGACGATGGAATAACGATAGAGTCTAATCGCAAGAACTTAAGGTACGGTTCGAGTGGATTGGAGCTTTACGGTGACGACGGTGATGAGTTTGCTTTGACCGAACTCGATTCGTCGGAGTTGATCGGAAATAACCGAACTGAAGAATCTGATGGGAACGAAAATGGAGGTGAAGTTAGGGGAAAGAGAGATTGAGAGGGAGGAAGGGGGTGAGGATTTTTCGGAAGGTGAGGATTCTATGTTCAACTATGGTAGTGGATGTGACGGTGACAATGAGAATGAGTTTTCTTCGTTGAGAGGTGAAAATGGGAAGAATGACTTCTATTCTTCGACGTGTTTGCGTTTATATGATGAGGAAAAACAAGTTTCAAATGAGAATCCATTGTTTATGAACTCTTCTGTCGCTTTTGGTTCACATGATTTCGACGACTTTTTGCTACATAATGGTCCGGTTTCTGTAGTGTCTGATCTGTTTCACAATCCGCGGGAAAATAATAATCGAGTGGAAGATGATGGGGTTAGTTCTGGTGAAAAAGATGAGAAGAATGTGGTTATTGTCAATGATGAAGTTGAAGAAACAAAATATATTGGTGATGTAGAAGCTATAGAAGAGGTGAGGGTTAGGGACAGGGACACTCCTGTTGCTTGTTGTGAAGTTCAAGGTGCTGACGAATTGATTGGTTGCTCTAAAACTTCTTCTATTGTTGAGGGAGATTTGGGTCTTCTGCCAGAAGAAGATCCTCAGAAGAGTTTGAATGTTACTGATGGTGGAAACGAGGGAAAGGGGAATCAATATAACAGTGATGAAGCTGGTTCTTCTGGTGATGCTCAACGGGTAAACCTGGAGTTGGATAACTCTAAATTCGAGTTTGATCATTTTTGTGATAGTAAAGTTGATGTAAGTTCTTCCAATGTATCTGCAAAATCACTGGAGACCCTAAAACAAATTGTGCTGCCGTCGAATGGTGGGATAAGGAAAACATTAGAGAGCTCTTCCACTTTGACAAATCTATTAGATAAAAGTCACGTGGTATCTAAGGTGAGCAGCGAGTCCCATTGTCTTTTTGTCATCATTTTAAAACCTTTTCAATTATTGTATGTGCTAATTCAATTTGTACAATTTTAATTAATATGTAAATCCCAGGTTTTTAATTGTAGTTATAGACTATAGTTGAATAGTGGTCATAGTTGCATGACGGCTTGTGGGCTGATGTGGGATTCAATTGCGGCATTATGCAACAATTGTTGTCATGGATGCATTAGATGATGCAGTTTGTGATTTAAAGCCTTGTATAAACTCATTGGATTTTGCATGGCATTTCTATCTCGGTATGAACTAAATAGACATAATGACAATGTTCAGGAAGACCAATTTGGCTGAGTGTTGAAACTATTAATTCTATACATAATTCAATAAGATGTATTGAATTGAAACTAGAGCCTGTAATCTAAAGTATATTATTTCAAAAAAGAATTGAAAAAATTTGAATTAATGACTCAATTAGCATTCTTGTTTTACTGTTGGTATAGGCTGTTTTTATTTGCCGCTTAGTAAAAAAGATGGTGAAAAATGTCATCATAGATTGAATTGGGACACTGTAGCAATTATCATTCTACTGAATATTGCAGATAGAGGACTTTGAACTAAATGAATTCTATGACGAGGTTGTTCAGGAAATGGAAGAAATTTTACTGGAGTCTATGGATTCTCCTGCGGCTAGGCTTACCATGGGTAACAGAATGTTTGAACCACAACTGTCAATGCCTTTAAGAGATGGTGGGTTGACTGCTTCTACTTCTAGTACAGATGATGCTTACCTGCTAGTTCAGCGCCCTAGAAGAATAGATAGAATTGAAGTGGTAGGTGCAAGGCAGAAAAGAGGGGATGTTTCTTTCAGTGAAAGATTGGTTGGAGTGAAGGAATACACTGTTTATAAAATCAAAGTGTGGAGTGGCAAAGATCAGTGGGAGGTTGAAAAGCGATATCGTGATTTCTTAACTCTTTACCGTTGTATGAAAACCTTATTCAATGAGCAAGGATGGACTTTACCTTTGCCTTGGTCTTCTGTTGAAAAGGAAGCAAAAATTTTTAGAAGTGCATCTCTTGATATTATTGCAAAGAGAAGTGTTCTCATTCAAGAGTGTTTACAGTCTATTCTCAGTAGCAGGTTCTTTTCAAGTCCTCCAAGAGCACTGGTTTGGTTTTTGTCCCCTCAAGATTCAAATCCCAGTTCACCTGTGTCAAATTCTCCAGTGTCTCTGTCTTCTTTCACAAGAGGGGAAAACATTCGAAATTTTTCCACTTTGGGGAAGACCATATCACTTATTGTTGAAATTCCATCAAATAAATCAATGAGACAGTTGTTAGAAGCACAACATCACACCTGTGCTGGATGCCATAGACATTTTGATGATGGAAGTACTTCAATTTGGGATTTTGTACAGGCATTTGGATGGGGGAAACCTCGACTCTGTGAATATACTGGTCAACTGTTCTGCTCTTCATGTCATACAAATGAGACTGCAGTCTTGCCAGCACGGGTTTTACATAATTGGGATTTCACTCATTATCCTGTTTCTCAGATGGCTAAGTCATATCTGGATTCTATACATGAACAGGTAATTTTTGAAGTAATGCTTTCCCACTATTTTCACCCGATATTATTTCAGTTGCATGTTTATGTCTAAATTATAACTAGGAAGTGATGTTTATATGTTGTCTCTTTTGGATGTAAAAAGCTAGGATTTGCTAGATATACACTGATATAGTAATTGCTGGTTCTGAGGAGTGTTGTTTTTTTGCAACTACAGTAAGCATTGGATGGACACACGAATGCATACATATCGATGCATGCTAAGTTGTTATTGGCTTATTCCTTGTGCATATTAAATTTTATGGATTTTATTGGTTTGTGTTGTAGTTTAATTTTCCTTGTTATATTCACTTCCAGCATTTAGTTGCCATTGACATGTAAATATAGATTTGGATCCAATATCATTCAAAGGAAGCCCTAGATAGTTTTCAGAGTAGGAAACAATTGCACAACTTGAGAGGACTAAACATCAATATATATATATGTTATATATACATGTCTATTCTTTTCATTCCCCCTATTCAATCTAACCTTGTATGTTTTGAAGTAACTCTTACAGTTCACCTTGCATTTTTATTTAATGAAATTTCTCCTGCAGCCCATGCTTTGTGTCACTGCCGTTAATCCCTTCCTTTTGTCAAAGGTCCCAGCCTTGCTTCATGTTATGAGTGTCAGGAAAAAGATAGGAACAATGCTTCCATATGTTCGCTGCCCATTCCGGAGGTCTATCAATAGAGGAGTTGGAAATCGAAGATATCTTCTTGAAAGCAATGACTTTTTCGCTCTTAGAGATTTGATTGATCTTTCCAAGGGAGTCTTTTCTGGTTAGCTTTTATTTTTAGTTTATTGCATTTTTGTGCTTTAAATGAAAACAGTTTCCATTTATGTTCCATTTACATGTGTTACATTTTATTTGATAAATTAATTTGGGTTTTGATGGAACAATGTCTAAAGCCCAGTTTGTATGCATGCATCGACGTGGTATGCATTCCTTGCTCCTAACACCAAAATTTTCATTCTGATCTGTCAGATTCTATTACAAAATTTCATCATTTTTCCCCTGCTTTGTTGGGTTGGATACTTGGATTTATTACAAAATACTACTTCAGCTCCTATCTATTAGAGACCGTTAGTTTTTTTCTTTTTTGTTTCTAAATATCAGAAAAATAGTACACTTTTTAAATGTATTAATTATTGAAATTCTTTTTATACCCCATGTTTTATTGTAAGTTTAATTTTACCTTGAAATCCATCTTCCCTATGCAAGTGGGTTTCATATAATGAGTGTTAAGTGTATTTAGCATTAACTCTTTTGAATATGCTTCCTTGGCCTTGTGATTTAGTCTTTTGTTTCTTATAAATTAGACTAGAGGAGTATGTATTGTTAATAATGTGGATATCGTGGTCTGACTGAATATGGATTTGTATTATTCTGAGGAGTAACTGTTGCTGCACCATTTAATTTTTTGAACATGTCTGATAAATCTAGTCTCTCTGCTCAATGGTAACTAGTCATTACCTAGGCCATTTGTTTTTCTGGTTTCAGTATTTTCTGCTTTGTAGTTTCAGTATCCAGAACCTTTTGTCACCTCGATACAGGTCTGAATATTTGCCAGTAATACAGTTTCAGTGATCTGTTTTACTCTTTTCCTGGTACCCATCAATGCATATTGCATGTTTCATTGCGGTTTCGTATCTCTTTGTTTCATGAGAATACAGAACAACACTATTGATTATGATCAGAGAGTATACTTTTGAAGTTATGTGGCATTCCCTATATATGGTGTTTCTGATATATAGCAACTGTTATGCAGCACTTCCTGTGATGGTGGAAACTGCGTCGAGGAAAATCCTGGAACACATTACTGATCAATGTCTTGTATGTTGTGATGTGGGAATCCCGTGTAGTGCCCGGCAAGATTGCAGTGACCCATCTTCTCTCATTTTCCCATTTCAGGTTTGTATCTGTCAGTACTAAGATTCTGTAAGTATTGAATTAGTCAAGGAAAAGAATGCATATAAATGAAAAAAATAATGATTTCTTTGAATTTTAATTAGGCTCCCAATAAATCGTACTGTGGGTTACTCTTAAATGTTTTTTTATGATCATACTGACTACGCAGACAGAAAAAGGAGGTTCATGGACCTCACAAGTATTTTGTGGATCCATTTTTTTTTTAGTTTAAAAACTGTGGAAATAATTTCAGAAAAATAAATGGTAATAATTGAATGTGTGAGATCCGTTTATAATGCACATCTATACATCGCTTGTTAATTTTTATCAAGTACAAAGCAACTTGTATAACATTTTGACTTATGGTCTCTCTACTATGACCTATGTTCAACCCCCTCCAACATTTTTTGTTTTTTGTTTTTTGTTTGTTTGTTGTTTTTTTTTGCTACATTTCAATTGAATTTCCTGCAGTCCACAAAGTATAGGGGCTACTATATTTTTGGCATCCTCTAATGCCTCCACGTATTTCTCGTATTTAAGTGTGGAATCCTTTTGATCTATTGAAAAAGAGCAATCTTAATATAAAGCTAAATTATCAACAGGAAGATAACATTGAAAGGTGTAAAGCTTGTCAGTCGGTTTTCCATAAACGCTGCTTTCGAAAGCTTGCGAATTGTCCTTGTGGGGAACAGTCCAGATTAAACAAGACAAGGAGTTTAACCAACAGAGCCAACCAAATGGGAGGTGGTGGAACGGGAGGAGCTTTGGACTTTTTAGGCAAGGGACTGAGTTCTGGGTTGTCGCCTAGGTTTCTCTCTGGATTATTTACGAGAGAAAAGCCTGAAAAGACAAGGGAGCATAAAGGCGAAAATATCATTTTAATGGGTTCCTTACCAAGCAATTCTTTATGACCAGAACCTGTACCTTAATGTTGTATCAGCTATATACCATACATTATGTTGTACATCTCTGGATGTTTGTTCAATAATCACAATTGTGTATGTATTCATTTTTTGGGTTTGTCATTCTTTGCAACAAAAAAATCATGTATAGTATCAGGTCTCTTATCTTCATTATTTTCTTCTATTCTCTGCTTACTATTTGCTTCTATTTTTGTTCCATTCATTATAAATAATTTTATTTAAACTCAGCTTATCATAATGCAAGCATCAACCGAAAGTAGCAAAAGTGAAAAGATGTTCCACTAGTTCATAAACATTGAGCATTATGGATATTTAAGAATCAACACTGATAGATGATACTTAAATCAGTGCTTAGTCAGATTAGTTCTTATAAGAACTAGAAAGGAGGATTTTAGTGAATGGGGAAGAATGCTAAAAGAAGCAGATCAACAGAGAGATCATTATAAATAACTTTATTTAAACTCAGCTTATTTATTGTAAGGATGTCTTGTTCACTAATACTATTCATGCAAAGTATATTGAAATATGAAACTATTCATAAGATTTTGCAATTTTAAATATGCAATCTTTGTTTTTAATTTTTTAATATAGAGTTGGTTTATTCAAGCTTTTTGTTTTCAATGATATAATTGTTAAACAATGATATATTTCTTTATTGTTAAAGTTATTAAACTATAATATATTCTTTATTTTATATGATTTATCTTAGTTTTGAAACATTAGATTTTATAAATTTATGTATTTTTATATATTTTCAAATTGATATATTAATTGTAAATCCATCAATCTAAGCATGCACTAAACAATATTGTGTGTCTTGCGTTGTATTAAAATATTTATTCATGAGTGATATTTTGTTAATAAAAAATGTTCATAATAGTATTCAAAATATTGAAACAATTTTTTACATGTACAAATATAAGTCATATGTATGGAAGAAACGCTACAAAACAAAATAGAAATTTCTTAAGATTAAAGAACCTTAAATAATAACAATATTTTTTAAATATTAAAAACGTTAGTTACACAAAAATGTCAAGTCAAATGAATATTCAATACAAAATGTAACTAAATTATATAATTATGATATTTTAGATGGAGAACGGTTTCAATTAAATAATTTTTTTTATTTAAATGATTAGAGTGTTAAATGGAATTTTCAAATAATTATTTGACACTCTCAAGAAACTTTAGGAAATGAGAATTTGTGAATATTTAAGACATAAAAAGTTTCGAGTAAAATGGTTAGAAGTTACTGAAATGATTAGAAATTATTCATTTCCAAATGTTAATATTATTTATCTTTATGTTGTTTCGATTATGATTTGTGTTTTTTTAATTATAAAAAGAAGAAAAAATGCTATGAGAAATGCATTCAACATCATAGAGAAAAAATCTACATCCTATGCAGTGATAATTAATATGATCTATAACAATAGTTGACAACAAACAAATCAAATAACATTATTGAAATATATGTGAACTGAGAATATGTCACACAATAGATTGATTTCTTTTTCCTCTTCTAATAATTATTACAAGTCTCAATTTATTCAACAATTGAATTGTTGGAGTTATCCTATTATTTATGGGTTTTCTCTTTTTAACAATAGGTATTCTTTCATGAGCAGTGTGGGCTAACGAGCCATGGAGATCGTATTGGAATTGGGATACAAAGGAAACACGGGCATTTATTAGTTGGACCATGTTCGCGATTTATTTACATACACAAATAAAAAATGGGAAGGTGTAAATTCTTCCATAATAGTCTCTATAGAATTTCTTATAATTTGGATATGTTATTTGTGTTGTAGCTAAAATATCACTAAAAGATGAGTTGAATAGAGATATTATTGTTTTAAAAAAATTCTCACGTGTTTTGAATTACTATCCTCTCTTAGAGGATGCGAATCCGAGGGTAGAAATTTAAACCTTTAAATTTGAGCTGAATAAAAGAAAGAGAAAATATAGAGAATGACACATACAACTTTTATACTGGTTCACCCAATGAAGACTAGATCCAGTCATCACACACTTGTGAGTATTTACTAATGATCAAACTGATTAACCTCTCACATAGGTTGATTACACTTTGTGTATTCTTTAGCCTCATCAAGCTTACAACCTTATTTCTTACAAGTTTCAACTATTTCCAAGTGTAGCTCACGTGGAAATTATAAAGTGATATGAGTATGATGTTTCTCTTTACTTAAACACTTTCTAAAAAGATATTTCAAAGATCTAGTGTAGGATTATAAAAAGTATAAAGAAATGATGAAAGTTGTTCTTGATAGCTTTAAGATACTTGCTCTTTTTTATGCAATGTTGTAGTGTTAGATGATGAAAAACATACTGCCTTTTATAGAGACTTTGATATGCTCTTTCCAAATGACAAATGTTTTATGACCGTTGGGGTCTTCAATCAAAAAGTCCAAGGTATTTTCTCATATTTACGGGATTGTCATCCAGCTGTCCTTGGACTGGTTTAGTCCATCCTCTTGCAGGAGGTTCAAAACTCCTAGGAACTTGGACGTGAGTTGTCATTTTCTTTTTCATTCTTCAAGACATGTAAAGGTTGCATCTTTGTCTTGTTAGCTAATGCCTTTTTTGTATGTTGATGTTGGGTTGTTTTCAGCATGTGACTTTTGTCCTCATACCTATTCCCTAACCTAGTACAATCTGTAGACCCATCCCCTAACCTAGTACAATATGTTCTCATACCTATTCAATATGTCCTATGACTTCTTTATTTCTGTTGAGACAAAATCTCTCAAATGATTTTAATGATAACAAAATTACTTAAGAGATTATGATTGTGGTTAATGACTAACATGTGCTCTTGAGTGTATTCATTTAAGATAATAGGTTATTAATTATTAAGGCAAAAAGAAGGAAAAAGTGATTTTGGCCTGAGGATGGAAAACCCTCGTGAGGATGGAAATTGCTGCAAGCGCGAGGATGGAAATTGCTGCAAGTTGAAAAACTCCAGATCTGGACAATCTGATTTCTCACCAGAATAATTGTGTTTATTCAAATGTATAACAATGTCAAACATGAATAAACAAAGCATTCAAAAGTAAGAGTCAAAATGTCAAAAGAAAAAGGTGAATATGGCTAGATCTAGTATGTAAAGGAAAGGCTAGCAAAAGTGAAAGCAACCTATCAAGCATGTGCAAAGGTCAAAATCTGAACATTTAATGGGCTTGCACGTTTTAATTCATAAGGAAGTCAAGTTAGCAAAAGGCAACTTGAAACAAGCCAAAAATGGAAGATCACATGTTGCTGCCAGATCTGATCCTCGGACTGAGTATGACAGTCCTATGTCATAAAGTGGCTTTTTCTCTCTTGTCCACATCACCTCAAAAGATGAAGCCAACCTAGACCTTAAAGACTTCGAAAAATGCAGCTCAGAAACAGCCTTGCACTTTGATTAAAGAGAAAAAGCAAGGACATGTCAAGATCAAAGCTATGCTGCAAGAGGATGGGTTCTGCCTAAGCCTAACAAGCTGAGTGGCAGTTCTGTAATTTTGATGAAAACCTTGGATCCTTTGAAAATGAGCTCCAACGGTCATCAAAGGCTTGGATCTCTATAAAATGCATACAAGCTCTCCATTGGAAGACACACAACACACTTGCATAAAAAGATCAAGCATCTTAAAGCTTTCAA
Organism: Cicer arietinum; assembly: GCF_000331145.2. Lineage (NCBI taxonomy): Eukaryota > Viridiplantae > Streptophyta > Magnoliopsida > Fabales > Fabaceae > Cicer > Cicer arietinum. Next base: position 62,234,944 of record NC_021164.2, read on the forward strand.
GAAGCAAATCACATCCTCCCTTATTACTTTCTTTGATCCTACACTATATCTTTGTATATCTTTTGAGAAAGTATTAAGTATCAATCACTCTCATTCTACTTTGTAATTTCCTAGTGAGTGAAGCTTGGAAATATTTGGAAATTGATTGTAAGCTTGGTGAAGCTTGATAATACACAGTTGTAATCATCCTCGGGTTGAGGATTGATCTGTTTTGAAAGTTAGTGAAATCTCACAAGGGTGTGAGGACTGGACGTAGCCATCTTTGGGTGAACCAGTATAAAATTGTGTGTGTGTCCCTCATATTCTGCTCCTACTTTTTTACTCAGCTTAGATCTAACGATTTAAAAACCCCATCCTCGAGCTAGCCATCCTCTGCAAGAGGATAGTTTTTAAAACACTTAAAAATTGTTTTTAACAGCAAAATCCCTATTCAACCCCCCCTTCTAGTGATATTTAGATACAACAATTGGCATCAGAGCAAGGTTCTCTAAAAAATACACCTAACAGTGTAAGAGAAAAAGATCCAAAAAGAAATATGTCAAAAGCTAAGTACATTCCTGAAGGAGGATCATCCAGCCGACCTCCCTACTTTGATGGTACAGATTACTATCATTGGAAAGGCAAGATGAGGCTATTTCTCATATCACAAGACAACAACATGTGGTCTGTGGTGGAAAATGGAGATCATGTCATCAGGACCAACAACGCAGATGCAACCTCCGATGAGAAACCTCAAGCACAATGGACGGCTGATGAAAATGCAAAGGTACTCCTAAACTCTAAAGCTCATTTATTTCTAACGTGTGCTTTGAGCAGGGAAGAGTATGCAGAGTTGAAGAATGAAAAAAACGCTAAAGAGCTATGGGATACTCTAAGAATTCATCATGAAGGATCAAGTCATGTAAAAGAAGCAAGGATAGATATGGGAGTAAGGGATTTCGAACTATTCGAAATGAAGGAGGATGAAACTATTGATGAAATGTTCTCAAGGTTAACCATCATATTGAATAACTTGAGATCTCTTGGAAAAGTATACTCCGTTCAAGAAAGGATAAGAAAGATCCTAAGAAGTTTACCAAAAGAATGGAGGCCAATGGTAACTGCCATTACAGAAGCAAGAGATTTGACCAACATGAAATTAGAAGATTTGGTTGGAACTCTAAGAGCTCATGAACCATTGTTATTGGCTGATAAACCAAACAAATAGGGAAGAATGATTGCTCTAAAAAACAGCCAAACAGAAAGCTCCAAGAAGAATGAAGATGTCATAACAAAGAAAAGTGCAGAGTATCCTCTGTCTGAGGATGAGGATGACCTCGTTCTGATTTCCAGAAAAATCCAGAGGATGCTAAACAGAAGAGGACAGAATAGAGGACCTCCTCAAAAAGAAAAAATTGACAAAAGTCAAATAACTTGTTATGGATGCAACAAGATGGGACACTATAAAACTGAGTGTCCTCTCAACAAAAGGAACTCCAGAAAATTCTCATACAAAAACAAATCCATGATGATCACTTGGGATGATAGTGATGCGTCATCCTCGGAGCAAGAAAAGGAAGAAAAGGCCAACCTATGTCTCATGGCAAAATCAGAAAATGACAAGGTAAGTATTTCTGATCTATGTCCAAATTGTGAAAAATTAGAAGTTGAATTTGATAGCCTTTTAAATGACTCATACACTTTATCTCAAAAATGCATGTTTCAAAAAACCCAACTTGTTGAGATAAAGAAACAAAATGAAGAGCTACAGAAAAAGAATGATGAATATGTTAAAATCATTCAAGAGTTGCAGCAATCTCACTTTCAAAATTCTGAGAAACAAAAAATTCTTGAAACGCATCCTCCTGACGAGGATACAGAAAAGGAAATTTTGAAAACTGAGGTTAGGGAACTAAAAAATGATATTTCCAACTTTGTCAAATCTACAGAAACATTTCAAAAGATAATGGGGTCCCAATCTGGAATATTTGACAAGGCTGGAATTGGTTTTAAAAGCTCTCAAAAACAAAAATTATATGAAAACTTTTTCTTGCCTAAAAAACGAGAGGATAGGCCTAAATGCACCTTTTGCAAAAAACTTGGGCATACTTCCAAAATCTGTCATGCTAAGAAGAAAGCTAACAATGAAAAGGCAGCATGCTCATTCTGTGGTAAACATGGGCACCATGATTCTATTTGCCATCATAAAAGGAATATCCTCAAAAGAGGAAAAACTAACCAACAAGGACCCAAAGCTATATGGGTACCTAAGTCTCTTTTAAACTCTAAAACAGGTTCATCCTCTAATCAACAAAAGAAAGCCTTGGTACTTGGACAGTGGTTGCTCAAGGCATATGACGGGAGATAAGCACTGCTTCATATCATTGGAGATAAATGATGGAGGATCAGTCACATTTGGTAATAATGATAAAGCTCAAATAAAAGGAACAGGTATTATTGGTAAGAATAATTCTGCAAAAATTGAAAATGTTCAATATGTGGATGGCTTGAAACATAACTTGCTAAGCATTAGTCAACTGTGCGATAGTGGTTTTGAAGTTATTTTTAAGCCAACTCTATGTGAGGTTAAACACTCATCCTCGGGTAGAGTTTTCTTTTCCGGTTTTAGAAAAAAGAATTTATATGAACTTTATCTTGATGATTTACCTACTGAATCTTGTTTTGTTTCCATTGAAAAAGATAAATGGATTTGGCACAAACGAGCCGGTCACACAAGCTTAAACACTATTTCTAAATTAGCAAATTTAGAATTAGTAAAAGGTCTTCCAAAAATTAATTTTGAAAAAGACAAAGTTTGTGAAGCTTGTGTGAAAGGAAAACAAGTTAAAAGTAGTTTTCACTCTAAAAACTTTGTTTCAACAAATCATCCTCTTGAACTCATTCACATTGATCTCTTTGGTCCTATCAAAACTCCAAGTCTTAGTGGAAAAAGATATGGCTTTGTACTTGTTGATGATTTTTCCCGTTTTACTTGGGTTCTATTTTTAAAACACAAAGATGAAGCCTTTGAGGCATTCCACCATTTTTGCAAAAAGATTCAAAATGAAAAAGGTTCAAAAATTGTCTCGGTGAGAAGTGACCATGGAGGTGAATTTGAAAATGAATCTTTTAAAAATCTTTGTGAAGAAAATGGTATTTCTCACAACTTTTCTTGTCCAAGAACTCCCCAACAAAATGGGGTTGTTGAAAGGAAAAATAGAACTTTACAAGAAATGGCTAGAACTATTTTAAATGAAGCCAACATTGAAAAATATTTTTGGGCCGAAGCCATTAATACCGCTTGTTATATTTCAAATCGTACATCCATTAGAAAAATTTTGAACAAAACTCCATATGAATTATGGAAAGGGAGAAAACCAAATATTTCCTATTTTCACATATTTGGGTGTTATTGCTACATTCTAAATAATAAAGAAAATTTGGGAAAGTTTGATCCAAAATCCGATAAAGGAATTTTTCTAGGATACTCCACAACGTCAAAAGGTTATAGAATATATAATCTTAGGACTCAAACTGTGGAGGAATCCATGCATGTTATTTTTGATGAGTTTGATGACTTGTGTTTAGAGAAAAAGGATAAGGATGAAGAAGATGAAAATACATCCTCACAAGTACCCGGTCCTCACGCAGAGGATGAGTCTGATCCAACCTCTCAACAACTTCCAAGAGGATGGAAAACAGTCACGCATCATCCTCTAGATCTAGTCATTGGGAATACTGAAGATGGTGTGAGAACCAGAAACTCTCTAAGGGAAAATACTTCCAACATGGCCATGATATCACAAGTTGAACCCAAGACAATTGATCAAGCTATTGGTGACAAATCATGGGTTGAAGCTATGATGGAAGAACTCTCACAATTTGAAAGAAACAAGGTATGGAATCTTGTACCCCATCCTCTGGACAAATCGGTGATTGGAACTAAATGGATATTTAGAAACAAACTAAATGAGGATGGAGAAGTCATTAGAAATAAAGCAAGACTAGTGGCACAAGGGTACAACCAACAAGAAGGAATAGATTATGATGAAACGTTTGCACCCGTAGCAAGACTTGAAGCAATAAGAATCCTCTTAGCTTATGCTACTCATAAAGGTATAAAACTATTCCAAATGGATGTGAAAAGTGCCTTTTTGAATGGGTTCTTAAATGAAGAAGTGTATGTTCATCAACCTCCTGGGTTTGAGGATGAAAAACGACCAAACCATGTGTTCAAACTCTCTAAAGCTCTTTACGGTTTAAAGCAAGCTCCTAGAGCTTGGTATGAGAGGTTAAGTTCTTTTCTAAAAGAAAATGGATTCATTAGAGGACAGATTGATACTACTCTTTTCAAGAAAACACTTGAAAAAGATTTATTGATTGTTCAAATATATGTCGATGACATTATATTTGGATCCACAAATGAAAAAATGTGTGAAGAATTCTCAAATCTCATGCAAAGCGAGTTTGAGATGAGTATGATGGGGGAATTAAAATTCTTCCTTGGTTTACAAATCAAACAACGAGAGGATGGTATTTTTATCTCACAAGAAAAATACACCAAGGATTTGCTCAAAAAATACAACATGAGTTCTGCCAAGAGTATGGGAACTCCAATGCACCCATCCTCCTCACTCCACAAAGATGATGAAGGAACTCCTATTTCTGAAAAGGAATACAGAGGGATGATAGGATCCTTGCTGTATTTAACTGCAAGTAGACCGGACATAGTCTTTGCAGTCGGTCTTTGTGCAAGGTTTCAATCCTCTCCTAAAGAATCTCATCTCACAGCTGTAAAAAGGATTTTTAGATACCTTGTTGGTACTATAAATCTGGGAATTTGGTACAAGAAATGTTCCAATCTTGACCTTATAGCTTATTGTGATGCCGACTACGCGGGAGACAAAGTTGAAAGAAAAAGCACAAGTGGTGCTTGCCAATTTCTTGGTAAATCCCTAATAAGTTGGTCATGCAAAAAACAAAGTACCATTGCTCTTTCAACCACTGAAGCAGAGTATGTATCAGCCGCTCAATGTTGCTCACAACTGCTCTGGATAAAAAATCAGCTTGAGGATTACTCGCTAAGGTACGCAAAAATTCCCATCCTCTGTGATAATACAAGTGCAATAAATCTTTCTAAAAATCCCATTCAACATTCTAGATCTAAGCACATTGAAATTAAACATCATTTTATAAGAGATCATGTGCAAAAAGGGGATTTAGAACTGATTTTTATTGACACTGAAAATCAATTAGCAGATATCTTTACCAAACCTCTCCAAGAGGATAGGTTCAAAAAGATCTTGGATGAACTTTCAATTATTAATTTGTCTAAAATTAATTGATTTATCTTGGTCATGTTATTATATTTTTTATTATATAATTTTTATTTTTATTGTATTTTTATATTTTTATCTGTTTTGTTTTAAAAAATAAAAAA
>NC_021164.2:62250046-62378368 GCF_000331145.2 Cicer arietinum
GGTTCTGCCTAAGCCTAACAAGTTGAGTGGCAGTTCTGTAATTTTGATGAAAACCTTGGATCCTTTGAAAATGAGCTCCAACGGTCATCAAGGGCTTGGATCTGTATAAAATGCATACAAGCTCTCCATTGGTATATACACAACACACTTGCATAAAAAGATCAAGCATCTTAAAGCTTTCAAGAAGTAAATCACATCCTCCCTTATTACTTTCTTTGATCCTACACTATATCTTTGTATATCTTTTGAGAAAGTATTAAGTATCAATCACTCTCATTCTACTTTGTAATTTCCTAGTGAGTGAAGCTTGGAAATATTTGGAAATTGATTGTAAGCTTGGTGAAGCTTGATAATACACAGTTGTAATCATCATCGGGTTGAGGATTGATCTGTTTTGAAAGTTAGTGAAATCTCACAAGGGTGTGAGGACTGGACGTAGCCATCTTTGGGTGAACCAGTATAAAATTGTGTGTGTGTCCCTCATATTCTGCTCCTACTTTTTTACTCAGCTTAGGTCTAACGATTTAAAAATCCCATCCTCGAGCTAGCCATCCTCAGCAAGAGGATAGTTTTTAAAACACTTAAAAATTGTTTTTAACAGCAAAATCCCTATTCAACCCCCCCCCCTTCTAGTGATATTTAGCTACAACAATTTCAAATGCTTTAGTTATTCATTCTTTAATACTGATATGTCTTCTCTTTATGAATAAAAAATATTGTTTCAGTGAGAATGAATATTTTGCAACTTTGAAGGTTCATCCTCTTAAGAGTTCATCCTCTTGTATGCATATCCTCCATATTTGAATCAGATTTTTCTCATTTTTATCTTAATGATTAATAACACGTTTTCTTATATGAATTCACTCAAAAGCACAAATTAGTCATTAACCACAATCATAATATTTCAAATAATTTTGTTATCATTAAAACCATTTGAGAGAGATTTTATCTCAACAATTTGGGGATCAATCTTTTTGGAATAGGACTCCATAGTTATAGTTCATTTACATCCAACTGAATTTAAATTAGTAAATGTTTCATTTTATAATATCTTTACCACTGATAAATGATTTGAAGTAAATGTAAGATGATAGTTGAAAAACAGTAGAATTTGCATTGTGATGCTTTGTAGATATTGAGTGATTTTTTTTTTGTATGAGTTATAGAAATAAAAGGTTTGATGAATAATTATAGACTTTTAAGTGTATTGATGAGTCATTAAGTGATGAATTGAAAGTGAAGTTGCAAAATGTAATTAAATAATTATACTTAATTGAATAAACAAGGAAAAATATTTGTCTTATATTTTAGAGAAACAAAATAGAATAAAAGTAGAAGAGAGAAGAAATAGGGTTGTTGTTTATAAAGTGTCACATTAGAATTTTTGTGAATTGACAAATATCAAAATATATGACACAAATAAAATGAGTTGTCTTTAAAAAAAATAAAGTTTAATTTTAATATATTATAATAAATACATAAATAAATAAATAAAAAGTTAACCGTGTAATTAGCATATGGCAAAAGAGGTTAACATGTATTATAATTTCGAAGGAGAATTATATCTACTTTCTTGGAGTTCTATAAAAAAATTATGCTTGTATTTTACTTGTTTCAAATAGATGAGTTATGTATTCTATCTATTAAAATTAGATTATGTTTAGCGCGTTACATAATTTTATTTTTTATTTTTTGTTGTTGTTCAATTTATAATTAACAATTTATGAAATATCAACAAGGTTGTTAGTTTGTAAATATACGAAATTTTACATTTTAGTTTTAAAGTCTAAAAAAATTTGTATTATTAGTGCCTGAAATAACTCATTATACTAATGATGAAATAACTCATTATACTAATGATAAGATTTTATTTATTTTATATATGGGATTGCAAGATTTGAAGAAGAGTCGTGGCATATTAAAATAATTTCAAAGTTTAGTTATAGTTTTAAATTTTCTATTTTTAATAATTCATGAAATTAGTTCTCTTATTTTAAAAGTCGACAATTTTGATTCTTCATATGATTTATAAAAATTAATGCATCTAGATAGTTCAATAGTGTGAAATTGTATCTCACATTATTCAACATTATTTAAAATATGTCAGAATAGTTTTTTTAGTTCAAAAATATGAATGAGAAATCTAAACGGCCGACTTTTAAAATAGAGAAACTATTTTAGTGAATTGATAAAAATAGAGAAATCAAAACTACACTTACACCTAAATTTCATTTTATGCGAACAATAAGTGACAGTAAACAACCTTTTTGAAAACAGACCAAAAAAGTGTTTTTGAGTAACCTTTGAAAAACTCTCAATCTTAAAGATTGATTATATATGTGACAGTTTGTTCCTTCGTTGTCTTCCTTCATTGTAAAATTGACGTTGTGCGTACAAATTGAAGCTAGTTTAGTTTGGTTTAGTCCTAATCCGATATATATTATATAACACGTTGATACCGATTCGGGTAGCGCCTTGACAACACATAATATTTCAGCTTCATTCCCAAACTGAAAATACCATAGCATGGAATTTGAAATAATGCCACAGCAAAGTACCTACAAAATTAATCACAAGCATCTTAAAAGCTTTAAAACTAGAATGGAAATGATGCAACATTTTTTTTAGGCAGCATAGGAACCAATTATGCAGAAGATATTAATGTGAAGGAATCAAATTCATACCATAGTGGAGCATATGAAGATGACAAGTCAAGAAATGGATAAGGCCACCTGATTTTCATGAAAATAAAACTTATATTTGCACTGATGAATAATGTGTTTTATAAGTAGTTTAGTAAAAAATAAAAACAAAGGTTTATACCAGAGATTAATGCAAGCATGAACAATCCATTGGAAAATCACATATGTTGTTGTCCATAAGCAAAAGTATCCCATTCGAAACAAAGGGAACGGCTGAAAAGTGCAAAGGGAAGAAGGATAAGAGTTTTCATATACGCAAAAATCAATGTTTAAAAAATCGAACCGAACCTACTAGTTCAATCAGTTGAATCAGGAACTGACCAATTTGCCTATTGGTTTGATTCCGATTACATTGCAGTTTTGTTAAATCACGTTTGGTTTATGTGGTTTTTATTTCTTTATTGCTTTTACTTTGTAAAAAGTTTTGTTTTATTTTTTATTTATTAATTTGTCATTTGACTCAATTTTGATTAAATCAATTGAACCAATTGAACGATAATTCAGAAGTCTCATTTGTTCAGTCTACTGTCGGATTTTTTAAATATTGACACAAACAGTAGAAGTGGACAAATTAAATAGAATTCAATGCAAGAACTCACCAGTGAATTTAAAGCTGTATCACCTATGAGGAAAACAGCATTGATTGAGTGCATATTGATTACCAACTGTCACAACAAAAGAGAATACTATAATGTAAGTGGTTTATTTCAAAGTTTCTTCTTTCTTTGGCAAAAATGTGGTAGAAGTTACTAGCAGAGAAAAAAAAAACTCCTAAATCAATTGAGTTCATAAAAGATACTTACAAAATTTAGATTGTAATCATTGATGGTTAGAAATGGAACAAATACAAACCAAAATACACAATCAGTGAGCAATGTAGCACCTGCATTTATCTATTCACAAGTAAAGAAACAAAAAATCAATTATATACTCAATGAAAAAATAAACCATCCTTGAAATTTAATAATTAATGCATGAAAATTGAAACAAAAAAGTGTACCTGAAATATTATTTGAAAAATATAGCCCCAAGTTCCTGCATGTTGGTGAACAACAACTTCTTCTTCTGAGGCTCCTAAAGTTTTCTCTTGGAATGTTGCATTAAAACTTTGTGGAAGTGCATGAACATCATACATTCCTTTTTCTACATCTCCATCCACATTATCAACTTTATCTCCACTTGTTTTCTTATAATGTTGGTAACATCCATGCATTGAAAGTATTGATCCTAGCTGCAATGTCAAACATACATACAAGGACAACAAGTTTATTTATAAGATATTATTATATAGTATATGATGGAGAAGAGTAACATAACTAATGAATAATAAGATATTGAAGCCCTTATACTCACCCCAAAGTAAATGGTGATTGAAGTAAATGTCAACCTGGTTTCAAAAACCATAAACAGAATAAATCAAATTAAATGCTAAAACAGAAGCTTGGTATATGCTTAATTAATATAGAAAGAGAGTTGGAATAGTTGTGGCTATAAATGCAGTATTTTTGAAATAGTTATAATTAAAGACAATCATTTTTAATAATATGATTATAATTGATTGACAATATAAAATATTTATTTTATTTTTTTTGTCTTAAAAGATACGGTAAATTCAACTATAATTAACTCTAACAACTCTGAGGTCTCGGATTCAAATTCGAGACAAGATATCTAACCTAACAATATCCGCAATTGTCAACTGAGCTATGATTTGAAGAAAGTTCTTTACACTTACATGTATATAAATTAAATCTATAAATGATAATTGCTTAAATTATCATCATAAATAATGTAAGGCAATAACTTTCTTAAAAGGGATACTGAATTAGACCTCTTGGCAAACTAATTAACATCATTGCATTTTTGTCCTAATTCAAGCCGTTTAAAGGAGTTGAACCATGACCTTGAGGTCTAGTCAATTTGGTTTGATGTATGAAGAGGCCCTATTGATAATGTTCTTACAAGAGGAGCTAAGTTTTGAGATAAAATTCAATATGTAATGAGAACTTACTGAGTATAATAAAAGAAAATGTCTCCTCCAACAACAAAAGCATCAATAGTGAGAAGCACCAAAAGAACAATAAATGCAACAACTCTAAAAGCCAAAAGCCAAGCAGGGTGAATTCCTTTTAAACAAGGCCTCCAAGTTTCATCCTCATACAATGTTGCTGCTGAAGTTTCTTCTTGGATTTCACTTCCACTACCATTTCTTTCAGAGTTTCTTAAACGTTTTTCATACTTCCAAATAAAAAATGATGATAAAATTATTGAAAGAAGAAGCCAAATGGCACAAAGAAAAACCCTCCAATTAAGCCAATAACTTTGAGTGTTTGTCTTAATAGTCATAATGGGTTGCCAATTGCTCTTAGGAGATCCTTTTAGAAAACTCATGGTGAGAAAAATGTTTTTTTTTCTTCTTTCTAATTTGTCACAGTAAAAATGCTAAGAGAATGAAAATAAGAAATGTTGTTGATCTTTGAAAAACAAAAGAACCCAGAAAGGAAAGATAGAAACTTTGAAATGGGTCTAATAAAATTCTGTTTTTTATATTATGCTCTTTGATGCTAAAAAAGAGGAACTATATGATAAAGGATTCATATCATGGGTTTCACATGAATCACAAAATAGGAACAACAAGTGCTAAAATTTTGGGTTGGAACTTTTCATGACCAAAATTGACTACGTACATTAATCGTTTGGATTATGATGATTATTATTATTGTTAAGAAATATACCAAACTTAGGATGAATTTATGAACAGAAAAACAGTTTCAATAGTTACATTAATTAATCAGTGTAGCTAAACTCTTAAGGGAGGAAAAAAAGAGGTTGAAACTTGCAAGAGAAAGCAAAACAATATTTGGGGTATGTGAAGAGAATAGAAATAGAAGATGCTTTGCTTTTGTTTTATTTAAAATTATTGGAGGTTACATATTCAGAAGAAAAATATTTTGTGCTTTCAGCGCAAGTTTCTTCAATCTTCTTCTCTCTGTTTTTATTTTTTATTATTTTTTTTATATTCGTCCAAAATGGCATGCATGTTTGGTGTGGGTGTGAAATTATTATTATTAAGAATATAATAGAAATAATATTTCATTTCGGTGTAGATTATTTTTCTACTAAAAATACTCTTACATTTTTTTAAGTAACCACTATTTACAAAAAAATTAATCACCATTGACAAAAATATCAATAAATAATAGGCAAAAAAGTAAAAAAAGATTGAAGACATATATTTAAAATGAAAATAATAATTACATAAAAAATTATGTTCATGATTAATATATATTAACTCAATAGAAAAAATGAAAGACAAACGCTTTATATTTAGATGTTAGTACTTTATAATGGAGATGTTGGATGTTTGGTTAGGATTGTGATTCTAATTAATTTTTATGTAATAATACTTAATTGTATTTGTGAATAGTGGACTTTTAATTAAAATTAGACTCATATTTTAATTATGTATTTTGATTCAAATTGCATAATTAAAATATAAATTAATCAATTTTAATTGAGTTTATGATTTGATTTCAACTTTGGAGTAGTCAAAATCAATTTTAGAAGGGTATAATTAATTTTGGTATGTTTAGGTATTATCAAGTAGAATTAATTTTGTCTCCATAATCAATTTTAATTTAAAGTTAACATTTGTAGTTTTTGAGTCAAAATGTGATTATAATACTGAAATTTATTATTCAATTCATTTTTAATTAAAACCACTTCATTGAAAATTAATTTTTAGTTATCATTGAACCGCTTACACGTCGCAGAGTTTTTTGAATTTGATTCGAGTGTTTTGTTGTTGATAAATGAAAAAAGTATTTAACTAACATTGAAGTAGATGAAACACAACATAAAAGAGGTAAATTATACATCAAAGATTTGAAGTGTACAAAACATTGTTAAGTACCATGATGTTTGATTTTAGTGATTTGAAAGAAAAAAATTGGACTATGATTCCATGTGGTTAAAAAAATAAAACTTGTCATACTAATGTGCTTGCATAAGTACTAGAGAGGATAGACAATTTATCTCTCAATTTGTTTTTTTGTTTTTTATATAACCTAATTTGTTCCTTTATGCCAAGGGTATCTGGAAAATGAATTAAGATTGATCAGAATGTTACGAATAAATATTCATAATATTTGAATATATTGAAATTAAAATATTTTTTAAATATTTTTTAGATTAAATTGTTAATTAAAAATACATTTAAAAATTTAATTTAACAAATAAATATTTATATTATTATATTAGATATTATATTTTGGATTTGAACTCAAAATCTCGTAAATTGTGTATAAATTTCTTTATCATTTTATTTATGGACAAAAAGTTATATATTTAAAACACTAAAGAAATTTATGTTTAGTAGAAGATATTAAATTTCCACTAAATGATAAACTTGAGTTTGAATTTTTATCGTAAAAGATATCCTCATTTGATATTCCACACATCTTTTAAAGAAAATCTATTCAAAAACATTTAAAATTAAAATAATTAAAAAATATATATTTTAATATGATTTTATAATTGATAATTTTGGTATATTTAAAAATTATTGTGAAACCACCTCATACAGAACAAAATGTCATGCCATGGTTAAAATAGTGGTCTTTTCAAAGAAAGGAAAAGAAAACAGTGTTCTGGGTACTAGAAGGGGTGTCTTTCAGGAAACATGAGAATAACGTTGTTGGTTTTTTTGGTTAAGAACGAACGGGACCCACAACTGAGACCACACAACTGGCGCTGCCGGGTTATCACGCATTACTGTATGAAAATTTCGTAATCCGAACTTCAAAGTTCCTAACGAGTAAGGAAGACAACATAAGCGAGTACTCACTCAAAATTCAATCCGTCCGCCACAATATTCGATCAATCCATAATAGTAAGAAATATCATTATAATTTTTAAATTTTATATATATATATATATATATATATTTGATATTCTTTTAAATATTTAAAATTATAATCTTATTTTTATAAAAAATATTTTTAAATTTATTATTATTTTATTAAATTAATTATAATAAGTATGATTTTTAATTTTATAAATATAAATAAATGCGAGTGTGAACAGAAAAACCCAAACTTCATTGTGAATAAATATAAAATTTAAATTTTATATCCGCTATGAAATAGAAATGGATACAGATTTTCTTTAATTAATCGAGTATAGAGATGGATCAAGTAATATTCACCGTGCTTTGTTGCCATGCCTACTAATGAGATAATTTCTTAAGTTTTTTTTTTTTACTAAAGACTAGATTAATCTTATGGCAGACACAAAAACAAAAATGGCAGAATTAATAAAGTAACGGGAATGCATAGATAATTAAAATAAATAAACATATTTGGAAATAGTTTCTGTAGTTATTTTTTTATTATAAAAAGTTGATCAACCTGCTTGAGTTAGACTATAAGCCATCCCAACACACCTCGATTCAGCCTTTAGGAATGACCCGTGTTTATTTTGAAAAGTCGTCAAAATGTTTATATAAATATTGAAATATGAATGATAAATAAATAAAAAATAAGAGTTTTTTTTTTTAATTGCAAAAAGGATCACATGAAAAGAGACGATAATAGATTAGATTAGATCAAATGTTTGAGTCTACTATTAATTTTTTTTTTATGAGTTTGATTTACGATTTATCATAAATTTTTTTTTAGTTTGATTTTCTCTATTTAAAAAATTTGATACAACTTCAAAATTTATTTAAAAATTTATTTCATATTAAAATATTAAAATGATATATTTTATATTTTTTAAATAAATTAAATTAGACTTTTGTATATAATTAAATTTAATAAAATTATAATTAAAAAATATGCAATGACCTTCTTAAAAAAATTAAAATAAACAAAATAAATTTATAATTAATAAATTTAAAATAATAAATACTAATATTAATAAATAATAATAAAAATAACAAAAAATATATATATATATATATATATCAGCTTATAAGGCTCAATAGACTTTTTAAAAACTCAGTCTAAATATAATCTATTTGAATTAATAGCCTAACAAACCAGAAATGGCTAGTGGTTAGATTTTAACAAAAAGTAAAAACTGTGTTGTAACGGTGGGAACTTATGAAATTCCACATTTATGGCTCTTTACATTTGATTTTATTCTAATCAATGGATTCTTTTTGTTCATAAAAAATACTTATTTGGCACCACAAAGTTTGACTAATTTAATATTTTTACATATATTTTAAAAATAAAAATAAAATAGAAAAGAATATTATTTTTATTAAATTATTATTATTTATTTATTATTAATATAAAATAAAAAAAATATAATATAAAAAATATTAATTAGTTGTATTGAAACAAAATAATTAATATTAATTTAAAAATAAAAAAGAGTCGTTTACTTAATTGAGACAACATTTTTTTTTAAATAGATCCGCCTGTTGTACAACAGACATAGTAATCAATGGGGTGAAGTTATTGTCAAACAACATGATAAAATGTGCCGCATTGAATCTATTTTGAATTGTATAGAATATGCGTAATGCGTGAAATATTGGAAGAGGCAATAAAGATACGCAGTGTTCCTGAAATTGATGATTAAAAGTCTAAAATATGTTTATAATTACTTTTTAAAAAAATGGTTTCAGTTTAAGTCCGAATATTTTAATAATTAAAAATGATATTTAAATATATTTTTAAACACAAATATGTGTGTCTTCAACATAATCTCTTTCTTTATTTTAATTTTTTTTTTACTTTTTCTCTTTTTTATTTCTCTTTTTTTTTTTATTTTTTTTTCTTTCTCTACAAAAATAAACATCATACATTCATCTTCCTCTTTTTTCTATAATTACTTATTCTTCCTTTTATTTATTGATTTTAATCAAATTTTTTATTAAGTAACTTGAGCAGTCTTATCTCACCACTTGCAAACTTCTCATTTCCTTCTTTCCCATAATGTTGAGTTTCAATTTTTTTTTCATTTAAGAATGTGTTATTTTTTTAGACATTAGTATTGAGAAAAATTGCAGTTATTTTTGGTACATTATTTTGCTTAGATATAAATTTTTATTTTTTTGATTCATACACGTTTTTTTGGGTTCATATCTGGTTTTTCTGCTTCTGATTAATAATATAAACATTATTGGTTAATGAAGTACAATAGGTAGTTAATGACTTATTTTTGCCTAAAAATTAGGGTTGTGAACTGTTAATCAATCATGTTAATTATTTTTGTCTAAATATTAAGT
This sequence comes from Cicer arietinum, assembly GCF_000331145.2. Lineage (NCBI taxonomy): Eukaryota > Viridiplantae > Streptophyta > Magnoliopsida > Fabales > Fabaceae > Cicer > Cicer arietinum. The sequence continues at coordinate 62,259,989 of NC_021164.2, forward strand.
TTCATCACTGTTAATCAATGATGTTAATTATATTTGAATTGTTAAGTTTCATCAATGTATAAATTTTTGGTAGGTCTAACACATTTCATATTATGTGATTAATATTGTGTTAATTCACGGTGTTTCTAATTTTTTGTTTTTGGTTAATAGTATAAATATTATTGGTTAGTGAAGTACAGTAGATGATTAATGAATTATTTCTGTCTAAATGTGGTAGGTCTAACACATTTTATATTATGTGTTTAATGGTGTGCTAATTGTTGGTTACTAGAGTGCATACAGTAATATGATCAGATTGAATTATTTTTTTGTAGTTTTTGTGTGAGATTTGCACTATCAATTGAAACTCCATGGATTGTGGTACTATTAAAGATAAATGTATTAGAGTTGACAACCTTGATGATGATGACAATGCACGTTGTTGGGAGTCTGCAACGAAGATGTGTTTTTCTTGCTTAGATGAAGTCAATTTATTTTATGAAGAGTATGCTTTGGGAAAGGGTTTTTGGTGTTTTTCTTGAATGGAGTTGTCATAATTTGATGTCGATGTGCATTTGTAAAAATGAAGGTTGATTTCATGCAACAAATTTGGTAAACATGCATGTCTCGCACGTATCTGAAAAGTATGAATATATGGTTAATATTAATAAATAAATTGCAACAATACAAATACAACTAGTTTATGAATTACTTAATTTTTTTCATCTGTCAGTGTCATGTCTTAATTAAGATACTAATTTTGTATTGAACTGCAATGATATCCATAAACAGCTCCCAATTCAGAATTTAAGGTCACATAAAAATATCGAAATTCCATTATACAGTTGAATTGGACAATAAATGGAAAAATACCAAAAAAAGTAATGAGCAATAGCCAAAGGAAACAGTGGAATATCAACATTTAAACATATAAAGCAAAATCATTATGTCTAAAATATAAAGCAATAAAACAATAAAACACATCAATATGGCCAAAATTCTTCTATCATGGAGGAAGTCTAAAGTCTAAAACCTAAGATAATTTTATTCAAACCACCAAGGAATTAAGCTAAAATAAAAATCCTAAAAATAGAAACCCTAAAAACCAAAAATCCTAAACGAATAAGTAAAAATAGAAACCAAAATCAATAACTAAAAATCATAAACTGAAAGAAACAACAATCATACAAAGAAGCAACAACAATGATTGAGAGAAGTAAACTTACAATGAAAATACTCAACAACCTGTAACTATTGCACAAACGAGCGACAACGAGCGAACGACACAAACGCACAGAAAATTGCTCTAAACGAAGAGACGAAGAGAAAGAAGAAACGACATAAATTGGTTGTAAAGAAGAGAAGGAAGAAACGACAACGAGGATGCAACGAACGAGCGAACGAACGACAACGAGAAATAAATGACAAAAATTGCTCTTGTGGAGAAGAAGATGGAGAAATGAAGAGAAGAAGATAGGAAAGCATTCAGAAAGGAGAGAAATAGTTTTTTGAGAAATAGAAATATAACTATCAAAATGACTAAATTGTCCCTTAAGTATGTATACGTATATAATATATGTGTTTGCATTTGTGTCCAAAAATGTGTTTAAATAACATTTCTCTTTAATAATTTCACGAACCTTCAATTTTAGTTAGACGTTGTTTTGCAAAAAACAAAAAAACAAAAAAACTAGACTTTCTTTGGTCACACTATAATATATTATTTTTACTTTTATTGTGATAGCTACGAAATTTGGATTTGTTTGAACATCCTTCTTTATAAAAATAAATAAACCCCATTTTAGAAATATAAAAAATTCAAAATACGTTATTTTTATTGAATAAATATTAGTTTACATTCTTAAAGATGCAACCATGTACCATGTAATTATTTTTTTTTAGCTTTTTTCAAAATTTAAATAAATAAATAACTAATAAAGACAATAAAAAATCAATTATATATAAACAATCAAACTTAATACATGGTTATAAGGCTTTTGTTAAAGAGGTGCGGGAAAACTATGCAATGTTTGGTTGGACTTTGTGCTAAAGCAAAAGTTGAAAAATATCAAAAATCTCTTGAGGATTTGGCATAAGGAACATTGCAGTAACCTCTTTGACAAGATAAAGGTGTCTATAGAGAAGTTAAATAAGTTAGATATTGAAGCAGAGTCATGTGTTCTAACATACAGGGAGATTGAAGAACGTAGACTATCGTTAGCTAATATTTATTCTTGGTCTCGTTTGAATTGTAGTATACAGTGGAAACGTTCGCGTGTGAAGTGGTTGAGAGAAGGAGATGCAAACACGAAGTACTTTCATGGTATGGTATCCAATATGAGGTGTCTTAATTTGATTCTCATTATTGAGGTTGCGGGTGTGCGTGTCGAAGGGGTGGAGCCCGTGAGAAGCGTAGTGTTTTTTAAGGTCATTTTAAATTCACCACATCCATCCACAAGGGTTTGGATAACTTGCAGTTTAATTATCTATTGCTAATGCAAGCTGAATCATTGTTAGTCAGATTTAGTGAAGAAAAAATCAAACGGGCGATGTGGAATTGTGACAACTACAAAAGTCCATGCCCGCATGGTATACATTTTGGGTTTGTGAAATAGTTTTGAGAAAACATAATAAGTTACTTTATGATATTTTTTTGGTGATTTTCATGTGAATTGAAGGTTGGTAAAAGGATCAAATTGTTCTTTTATGGGTTTACTTTCCAAAAAAGATAATCTGCAAGTCTTATATGAGTTAGTGGGTTGTATATATAAAGTTTTGTCAAAAGTGTTGGCAAATAGACTTAGTTAGGTGATTGGTTTGTAATAGCTAAATCTCAATCAACTTTTGTTAAAGGCGGAAATTTTTTAGATGAGATCTTTATTGCAAATGAAGTGGTCGGTGATGCAAAAAAGAAGAAAAAACTGTTAATTTTGTTAAAAGTGGATTTTGAGAAGGGACATGACTCAGTTGAGTGGAATTACCTATATTTTGTAATGACAAAGATGAGTTTTCCAAATATATGGCGTATATGGATTTTGGAATGTGTTGAATATATCTTTAAATCATTTATTTGGGGTGGTAATGAAGAAGTTAGTAAGGTTAATTGAATTAATTGGGATAAGGTGTTTTTGCCTTTAGATTAAAGGTGGATTACGAGTCTGAGATTTGAAAGTTTTTAATAAAACTCTATTGGGTAAATGGTGTTGGAGGTTAAAAACAAAGTTAGAGGGCCTCTAGGTTAAGGTGTTGATAAACAAATATGGAGTGAAAGTTGGGGGAGTTAGGGGGGTTGTTCGAGGGGTCTGTGTGGTGGAAGGATATTTTTGCGGGAATAACTAGTATTGAAGAGGAATGGTTTGATAAAAAAATTGTTTAAAATTATTAGGAATGAGAGTAATATTTTGTTTTGGAAGGATCCATGGTTGGTTGGTGGGGTTTGTGTGAGAATTTAGTAGGTTATTCATTTGCCTTTGTAGCAAGAGGAAAGTGTAGAGGTTATGTTAGAGATGTTGCAACTTAAGGGTGTTCAAGGGTGGAGATGGTGGAGACAATTGTTTGTGTGGGATGAGAAATTACTAAAGCAATGCAGGATTTTATTGGCTAACGTTCATTTGCAGATTAATGTAGCAGATAAGTGGTCGTGGAATAATACGCAAGGAGGATTGTATTTTGTAAAGAGACGTATTTTGTGCTTTGGGATGAGTTTGTTGCAGGTGTCACCACACCTCCATTTCAATACCTAGTTTGACATCATTTTGTCAAATAAAAAACATCATTATTTGTGTAGAGGTTGTTTCAAAATAGGTTACGTATAAATGATAATTTGTTCCGCCGAAGAACCATTTCTTTGAAAGATCAATAAAATGTAGCAGGTTGCGGGGAAGTTGAAACAATCTGTCATCTGTGTTTTGTGTGTCCTCTTTTTGGATCCATGTGGTATAATATTTTGAATTGGTTTGGACTATCGTGTGTGTTTCATATGGATGCAATCAATTATGCTAACCAACTTGATGACATTTTTTCATGTAGTCTTGTATTGCGTCAAATAATTAGTTTAGTTTGGTTTGCCGCGACGTGAGCGATTTGAAAATCAAGAAATGAGAGGATTTTTCGTTCACATGTTTTGAATGCAAATCTTATTATTGAGTAAGTTAAACTTTTAACATGGAGGTGGATTAAATTGTACGTAAAATGATTTAGTTATGGGTATAACTCATGTGTTCCCAACCCTTGAAATGCATATGCATCATTTTGTGGTTAATTGTTTTATTTCTTGTTGAGTAGTTTAGTTTTGTGTTTTCTAATTTGTTTTGGTCACATGGTAAAAACATTATAAATTTTTTCTTGTTCTTGTTCTAAACATTTCTTATTGAGATTGAGCCGAAATACCAACATCATTTGAGCAATATTTTTTATAATGGTTAGACATTTATATGGTCTGTATTTTCTTATTTATTAAAAAAGAAATCTATTTAAAAAAAATAACTTTTATATATATATATATATATATATATATATATATATATATATATATATATATATTTTTTATATAGACATTTACAGTTTGGTTAGATTTGAGGTTTATCAAAAATAAAACTAAAGTAATAATATATATATATATATATATATATATATATATATATATATATATAAAAAAAAAAAAAAATATATATAAAAAAAATAACTTTTATATATATATATATATATATATACATATATATATATATATATATATATGAATTTCTTAAATAGCCATTTCCAAACAACAATAGATGTTTTATAATAAAGTTTTATCCACATCCAACTATGTGTTCATCCTTTTACTAGAAAACTAAGAACAACTAATTAGCTTTATCCATTTTCAAGTGATTGATTGATTTTTAATATTTCGAATATAAAGTAATCAGTTTTTTTCTTTAACACTTGGGTTCTCAAAAAATGAATTTTAATAATTTAGATTTCGATTAAAAGATATGTAAAGTTCAACAACAAAAATTAAATTATATATTAGTCAAATTTAATTTTATTGATTGATTAGAATTTAATTGAAATTTATCACCCACTCAAATCTATTTATTCATTAATTGAAATTGATACAATTTATTTCTTTCGTTCTTTGATAAAAAAATGTTTTAAAATAAATATTATTTATAATTTTTAGTACAATTTTATTTTATTCTTATACTAAAAATTCACCATTTTTTTGTGCAACTTTAATTATTTGTATTAATAATACTAAAAAATTCACCAATATTAATCGACTACTATTTAAATACAACTTTTCAAAAAGCCTTTCAAGTTGCAACTTGGGCAGCTGAGACAAGCTGACAATGGGCTTAATGTTAGTCATGACCATTGCATGATTAGCAAAAGAGGGGCATAACTCAATCAAAATACAAGGTTATTTTTCAAACATGAGTAAGTAAACAAATTCGACAATTGTTTTTGTTGATTTGAGTATAGTATGTCGTTGTTTGGTAAAAGTTAGTATCATTAGAAATCAATTGGCACAAATAATATATGTTTAAGTTTCTTTACCACTTATTTAGATCTTAATTATTAGTAGTAAAAAAAATAAGATTTTTTAATTATTTAGTCAGAAGTTCAATATTTAGTTAATATATATGAACAAATATATTGAGAGAGATTAATCTTTTAAATGTTGAATAGTTTGTAATAATATTTTGAAAATAATTTTAATTAATTAATCAATTAATTATTTGATAAACGAAAGTTTTCAATAGCTGGAGAGTAAGTATTAAAGTATTAATCAATTAATTATTTTACAAATTTGATTAATAGAATTAAGGAAAAAGTTTTAAAAATAGAGTTGAAGATGAGAATAATATTTAGAGAATTAAAGAAAAACTGAAAAATAGAAAGTAAAACACTGTTTGACTATTTTATTTTTTTAGTTTTAAAAAGTATAATATTAAAAATAATTTTACAAAATAGTTTTTAAAAACAAGTAATCCAAATAAACTTTTAAATTTTAAAAATACTAAAATAGAATTTTTAATGTAAATTAAACAAATCTAAATATACTCTAATAGTTTATATACCTATTGGAGTATGCGCGATTTTTTAACGGAGAGTAAGTATGCTTTAATACTTCTATTTCCCTAATTTATAGCTGGAGAGTAAGTATGCTTTAATACTTCTATTTTTATCTCTCTTAAAGAAATTAAATAAGAGTATGAATATATACCCACCATTTTCCTTGTTTTTTCTTCTTCTAATTCATCCTATACGTTGCCAAACCTAAACGGACGGTTATCTCCTTATATTTTTCAAAATTTTAGATTACACAAAAAACAAGGAAAAGATACATCCAATAAAATAAATATCCGCGATACATGCATTTAAGATTTGTTTTTTGTGGCAGGCATTTTAGATTCACAATTCATTTGATGTTTTCTTTGTCTATCTTTCCCCGTCCATTTTAGAATCACTTTTCATTTTCTGTTTTTTGTCTACTACTGTGATAATTATTATGCCTTTCATAAGACTCTAGATAAAAGCAAAAGAAATTAGTTATTAATTATAGTTTAACATATAAATATAAATATTATTAAATTCAACATTTTATTTTAGATTCAATTTATTTTCTACACAAAAAAATAGAAATTACAAAATTATACAAACATTTAAAAATTTCAGGTATTTAATTCATAAAAAAGAAATTAATTTTATAAATACCGTGACACATAATTTTGAGAGTAGTTTCAAATTTACAGAATTTCTTTTCTGATTTTGTATGTGAGGTTGTTAGACTTTTTAAAATAAAAAGGTAATATTATAAATAAAATAATATAAATAAATAATAAAATTAACCAAAAATATAATATCAAAATTTAGTATCCTTGAATATTATTAATAAGTATAGATATTTTAAAAAAATTATTTAATTAAAAAAGTAAAACAACTTATGTTACATCCCTTCTAGATATCTGATTCATTTGATCAAATTGCAATAACTAAGATTTTTTTATAAATAGGAATTAAGAAAGTCAATATTAATATTAAATTTATCGATAATTAATATTATTTTTATAATTTTATGTTTAAGAAAGAATTTAATTATATTTTTACTATCGTATTTATTTATTTTGTTACAAATTGTATTTTTTAACTGATTGCACAAAAAAAAATTAGTAGGAGAATGTCGATAAAAAAATAATTAATTAAATTAAAATTTAAAAAGAATGTTATGAAAAAGGACATTTATTTAAGAAAGTCTCCAAAATAATTTGAATGAAAGATAAACTTAGAGGTAAAATATTTGAAAAAAGAAACAATTATTGGTTGGTTCCTTAAAAGAATTTATTTGCATTATTATTTGTTGAAGAAAGTATGTTGGGTTTTGAAATCAAAGAGTGGCGCAATCGAACAGTGTAATAATATTAGGTACTTTGTTTACCTACTCCCACACCAAACCTTGTTGCTGGTGGCGGACAACACGAGGGATATTCTCTCCCTTAATACATTTCATTTACAAACTTAAAATCACTCTTTCACTTAATACACAGAAGAGAGAACCGCGTCTCCTCTTCCGTTTCAGATCTCCAAAATGCAGACCGCGGCTTTCACTCTCTCTCCTTCCCTTCCTCTCCGTAACATCAATAACCGTTTCACACGTTCCCTTAACCTCCGTCTCTCCGCCAAATCAAACGACGCCGTCAATCCCAATGCCGCTTCCTCTTCCTCTTCATTCACTCGTCAATCTTGGTCCATTTCTCCTTCCTCTTCTTTCAAATTCAGACCTCTTCCTCTCCTTTCAACCTCCGATCCCTCTCCTCCTAGAGCCACTTCCGTTCCCGAATCCGCCGGCGAATCTGCCGACTCTAGTTCGTTGATTAAGACTCTTCAACTTGGATCGTTGTTTGGCTTATGGTACCTCTTCAATATCTACTTCAATATTTACAATAAACAGGTACTTTCGATAGATCTATTTCTCAGCGTTACTTTCGATAATAATCGTTTTGTTTATTTATTTGTATTGTGGAAAATTGTATAATTGCCAATGCTGACTAGTATTTCACTATTTTGAACTTGATTTTCTTTGCAGGTTTTGAAAGCGTGTCATTTCCCTGTAACAGTGACTGTCGTTCAATTTGCTGTTGGGACTGTTCTTGTAACGTTTATGTGGGCTTTTAATCTCTACAAGAGGCCCAAAATCAATCGCGCTATGGTATTTTAATATGTGCTTTATTAATTTAATAATCTATTAGTATTATTGAGTTATGTGTTGTTGATACTTGATCATGTATGTATTCATGTTTTTGTCTGTGTTATTTGGTTGCAGCTTGCAGCGATATTGCCACTTGCTGTGGTGCATACTTTGGGGAACCTTTTCACCAATATGAGTCTTGGAAAGGTGGCTGTCTCATTCACTCACACCATTAAAGCTATGGAGCCTTTCTTTTCTGTCATCCTTTCTGCTATGTTCCTTGGAGAGGTTAGAATGCTATTTTTTTTCTTCTTCTTTTTACTTGTATTTAGTCTATAGTAAATTTAATGATCATTGATATCAAACAAGGAAGGTTTTTAACTGTCTAGTACTTTCTGACACTTCGTATTGAATGTGCGTTCGGTGTTGGATGCCAACAAATGTGCTTACATTCAATCACTTTCATTTTTTTAAAATCATTAATGGTGTCCATGTGTCAATATCATATTTAGTGTCTATATTGGTGCTTCATAGGTTTTAAATCATGACTTCGATTGCGATCTTTGATGTTAGAGAATATTGCAGTCACATGGACATCGAAAATCTTGATGTTGCACCACAATTGCGGTTGCAGACTTTTTTTAAACTGTAATCGTATATTTCTTTGATAGTTGTCTAGCTTATGTATGGTATATGGTGAGAAAAAATAAATACATTTAATGTATTTAGAGGTGATGTTCTCCTATGTTAATCCCTTGTTTCACTTTCGGACAGATGCCTACACCTTGGGTGGTTGGTTCCCTCCTGCCTATTGTTGGTGGAGTTGCCCTGGCGTCTGTTACTGAGGCCTCTTTCAACTGGTAAGTTCTGCTCTGTGTTATGTTCCTTCTAGATGGACTGGTAAAGGGATGTGGCACTGTTTAGAAACTAAAGATTAGGTCATGTGAATTCTAATACCCTATTGTGGAATATTGAATAGGGCTGGATTTTGGAGTGCAATGGCTTCCAATGTGACAAACCAATCACGTAACGTTCTTAGCAAAAAGGTCATGGTTAAGCAAGAGGTAATGATCTGCGGACACTTCCTAATGTTTTGGATATTGTGTTGTTGATATTAATTTTTGCGATCCAGCAGGCATTTTATTTTATGAATCCCTTTTATGCTTAGAAAAGAGTAGAAAATGACAAGCATTTTGTTTTTCTCAGGAATCCTTGGACAACATAACTCTCTTTTCTATAATAACAATAATGTCCTTCTTCATGTTAGCACCTGTGGCTATTTTCACGGAGGGTGTCAAATTTACCCCTGCTTACCTGCAATCTGCTGTGAGTATCCTGTTGGTTAAAGTAGTAGGATTGCGGCTATCATGGTACTCTAAAAAGATATTATTGTATCGAGCTTGCTAATATATTATCGCATTATTTTTCTCCACAGGGCTTAAATGTTAGACAAGTGTACACCAGATCTCTTCTTGCTGCACTCTGTTTCCATGCATATCAGCAAGTGAGTTTTCTGTTTTAATGTTCTATGCTTAATTGTACCTCTCTATTTTATTTTTTGTGGGGAATGCATTGAATTTGCAACTTACACTTAGGGGTTTTTACTTGCTGCATGTTCTAACAGTCTTGTGGAAAGCATGTGATTTTTGGAGTGGGCTTCATTTGTAGTTAAAATAATTTTTGTAGTTTCTCCTTATCTTTTAATGTGTTGTTGGCCATTTTAACGAGAAAATGACTTTTTTTATCTCGGAAAATGTGTACTTTTAAAAAATAATCAATTGTTCTAGACTGCCCGAGAAGAAATGTTGACATGAAGCAAATGATCATCATTAGAAAAAAATGAATGAAAGAGAAAGCAATGCTATGATATTTTGCTACTAACTTGGGTCTTATATTAAGCTTTGCTTATACTATAATTTTTGGTATTCCGTTTGTAATGTTTAAAGGTTTCTGTATATCTTAATGATATAGTAATATTTTTCTGTGAATGGGCTTGCAGGTTTCTTACATGATATTGCAGAGGGTATCACCTGTTACCCATTCCGTCGGCAATTGTGTGAAGCGGGTCGTAGTCATCGTTAGCTCTGTCATCATCTTCAAAACACCTGTGTCTCCTGTGAATGCTTTTGGTAAGATTGCTTCTTTCTGGTTTCAACTGGAAAATATTTGAAGATTCTTACTGTGAAGTTTCTTAACACATCCCTTCACACTGACATGGCTGAGATTTTTTCTTTATATTTTGTTTATAGGCACTGCAATAGCACTTGCTGGTGTTTTTCTCTATTCGAGGGTGAAGCGAATTAAGTCAAAGCCAAAGACGGCTTAATTTTTAATGGTAATTTTTTTTGCTAGTTGCATCACAAATTCTGAATTTCTTTGTAGGTGAGATAGGAATATGAGGATTGCCTTTCTTGACCACATGCCACGCTTTTTCTTTTTGAAAAAAGTTGTGTGGATTTCATTATTTATGTCTGAGTAACTGCCTTGGTTTTGTTACATTAAAATATTTCCACATCAAGGTGTGATTTTGATGTATCATTCTCTTACAAGCATATAGTATGTCATCACTGTTTTGGTAGACACTATGCAAGTTCTTCTGCTTGGTAATGTCAGAGTAATGTCACTTGCCCAATGTTTTCACAAACCGACCTGTATTTATATTACAAATGTTGCTGCATCAAAGTTCTGATAATCTTAATTTTTGTGTCGAATTAGTTCTTTATCTTTTATAAGTTAGTCTTTTATATTTAAAAATGTTTCTACATTTGTACCAATATTCATTTTCCATCTACTTGTTACAGATTTACATGCATGGTCATTAAATATATACTAAAAAGAATGTTCCATTGCTCGGCAACACAATTAGGCTCCGATTGACTAAAAAGAGGTTACAGTCTTAGATGAAAATTCATATATAGAATCATGTTAATTTTGATGTTATTTTTATGGATCAAGGATCATAACTGTTATTTGGATGTATTTTGGATATTATTTTTGATGAGTCAATATTAGAATTTTCCTTTTTGAGTGATCACATTTTCAAATTTGTATTGGAAATGGGTGTGAAATGAAAGTGGTCCAACGATGTAAATATTTTTAAAAGAACTTGAAACAAAATAAAAGACTAAACGTTCTTTTGGAAACACAAGCTGAAGCAAAAGCTGCAATATGAAGAGTTTCCTGGCTGTACACATTCATCATCCTTTAAAGCAGTTCCAAACATGCTATAAGTCAAACACTAAAAATTAAGTTAAAGGATCTCAAATACAACTTTGCCTATTTAATACCATTTGCGTAAAAGTACACCAATGTTCAAGAATTTTGGTATCCAAGGAAAAAGAAATTACTGATACTAAAAGTTAGTATGTTTGTTAAGCATTGTTTTCTCACCATGTGTGGTTCTTGTGTTTTAGGCTTTTAGCAAAATAACTCAACAGCCAAGTCTGTGCAGCATTCTCATTGTACTGTGTTGGACTGTTGGTCAAGGCAATCCACTGCCCACCAAACCTTAGGCTTCATTAATCTAACCAAAAAATGGCCTATATTATATGGATGCAACTTCATCATGGGAGTAACTCTATTTTTGTGGGGAGATATATAGTAATTATTAAGCATTTTCAAGCTTAAAAAATAGTGTGGGCAGTTGCCTCCATGGAGGCTTCAATTTTTCAATTTTATCTTTTATGTTTTATTCATTTTTATTATTTATTTTTATTTTAATTCATTTTGGCCGTTCATCTTTTATATGTGGTGTATTTTAGTCTTTATCATAATCACGACAAAAGTTATAACATCCGGTAATTAGAATCCCTTTTAACACTTGTCAATATATATTTAGTATAATATTTTAAAAAAAAACATTTAACCTAATAATAGACTTGCACTTAAAAAAAATTGTATGCATTGAAATATATGTAAACTATTTAAAACGAATGACATTTATCAAAATTTACTGTATTTTTACCTCATTTTTATTAAAATTGCACACTAAATTTTAAAAGTAATCCAAGATTTGATCTCAATAATTCATAATAATAATTATACAACTGTTTAAAAAATTTATGATGAAAATTACTAAGATACAATACTTATAAAATATGAATTATCAAATAAATAAATAAATAAAAACCAAAAAGTATATTTAATAAAAAATAAAATAATATTTAAGCCATTTTTCTATTACACTTGTGTAAAAGACGAAAAGGGTTAAACTGGTAGTCAGCGTTGCACTAACCGCATCAACAAAAGACCCAAAGTCCAAAAATAAGGTGAAGTTTTACGGGGAAAGATAAAAATAGTTTCTGGATATTTTTGCTTTAAAAGAAAAAACTAAATCCAATAAAAGATAATGAAGTTTACAAAAGCATCCTAGATTTATAAATTTTTTGTATTGAGAGAAAAAAATATTCTATAATATCTTTTTACAAGAGTAAACGTCCAAAATGACCATTGGAAAAAATACAAAGAAAAACTTGCCCATAAAAATGGAAAACGACTGATCTGTTCTGCAAAAATTTCAAATTTCATTCAAGATATTCCTTTTTTATTTAAAGACAAATTCAAGTTATCCCTTGTGTATATTAAAATATCTCTAAAAATAATTAATTTAAGCCGTCATTTGAGAAAATAGTGGGGGAAAATAAAATTTTATTAAATATACTTTTATTACTTATGTATTTAAATTGATATATTTTTATTATTATTTTATATAATTTAAACATAATCGATTTATGTTATTATGGTAATATTAATTTTTAGTATATTATATATGATATTTTACTTCAAATTTGTTAAATTAATATAATTTTATAATATTATTATTAAAATAATATATTATAAATTATAATTTATATTAATTAAAAATTAATTCAATTTAAACTGTATTAATTTGGGTTGTATGAATATTTCTCTTAAAATCCATCCAAATCACACACCCCCAAAGAATATATAGATCAATGACTGACTTGAAATAAATTATTTGCATAAAACTTCTAAAATTGAAGTGGTCTAAATTAGTATAATTAGTATTGACATAATTCTTATTTATAGCGTCCCACTTTGTATGAAGCACACTCTAAAGTCTAAATTCAAAGACATTCAATCTTTTTGACCATAAACACAAAAAGCTTGTCTACAGTTTTTATGTTTTATTCGTCTCAAACTAATTGTTGCAAGTTAATACATGAAATAAAATACAACATTAACAAAACCAATTACATGTAATACATGAAATAAAATTCATTGACTTGCACTAATGATTAGTCAATTTTCTCATTGCATTTGTGTTGACCTACATCATTCAACCATTATTAATTACCTCATCTTCTTATATAAAACAGCTACATTAATTGGCACAAATTCTTATATAAAACAGCTACATTAATTGGCACAAATGGCGCAGAGTTCCGTTCTCTATATATATTACGGTGTAATATGTAAAAGTGATATGATGTCTTTTTTTGTTATATAAATTAATGACATATATCATGTAGGATTAAATGTGTATTTACCAAATTTTTTAATTATTAAAATTGTAATTATTTTATTAAGCTCAAATCCCAATTTTTTAAAACTAACCCTAAAACAAATACATTAATTTTTATAGATTAAATTATAATTTAGATGTTTATTATTAAAAACTAGAGGGAATAATTTATTAAAAAAATTACAAAAATAATTACTATAATTATAAAATAAAATAAAAATTTCAACCTAAATTTCAACTAATTTTTAATTATTAAAAATATCAACCAAAATTTGATTTACTACATCTCTCCAATATATTTTTATAAATTTACAACTTAAAATTCTTATATACAATATAATATTATACTTTTTATTTATTCATTAAAATTTTAAAAATAAGATCCTGATAATACCGAATAAATTTTATTACTATAAACCATTGACCATAATAATTAAGTATGTAATGTAAATACATAACGTAAAAACCATAATTGTCTTTATTAATGAGTGACAGTTACCAACTTAGACATGAAAATAAAAATATAATGTTAGATTATAATAAGATGTGATTTTATTTTATATTTTAACATTGGACCCTGAAATCAATTACCTTGTTATTAAACGCTTCTAGTGTGATCTTCTTCTATTTAGGAACACAAACGAGATTACTTGAAACTTAAGTGTGACACAAATTATTTTCTGTTACACTTTATGTCAATAGATCTTGAGACAAAACTTACACAAATCTATGCTTTAAAGTCACAACATTCACAAGAAAATTACTACACCAAACCCAACATGAAAAATCATGAGAATACTTTTGGTGGGTTTCCTAATTCATCTCAAGGATTCATGTAAGATTTTAATCACATTAATAAGTTTAATGTGAATGGGTCATTTTTCAATCCTGTTTCCGGGGTCCAAACAACAAATATAATATCATATATTATATATGATATTTTATATCAAATTTGATAAATTAATATAATTTTATAATATTATTATTAAAATAATATATTATAACTTATAATTTATATTAATTAAAAATTAATTCAATTTAAACTGTATTAATTTGGGTTGTATGAATATTTCTCTTAAAATCCATCCAAATCACACACTCCCATAGAATATATAGATCAATGTTTGACTTGAAATAAATTATTTGCATAAAACTTCAAAAATTGAAGTGGTCTAAATTAGTATAATTAGTATTGACATAATTCTTATTTATAGCGTCCCACTTTGTATGAAGCACACTCTAAAGTCTAAATTCAAAGACATTCAATCTTTTTGACCATAAACACTAAAAGCTTGTCTACAGTTTTTATGTTTTATCCGTCTCAAACTAATTGTTGCAACGTTAATACATGAAATAAAATACAGCATTAACAAAACTAATTACATGTAATACATGAAATAAAATTCATTAACTTGCACTAATGATTAGTCAATTTTCTCATTGCATTTGTGTTGACCTACATCATTCAACCATTATTAATTACCTCCTCTTCTTATATAAAACAGCTATATTAATTGGCACAAATGGCGCGGAGTTCCGTTTTCTATATATGTTACAGTGTAATATGTAAAAGTGATATAATGTCTTTTTTTTTGTTATATAAATTAATGACATATATCACGTAAGATTAAATTTGTATTTAACAAATTTTTTAATTATTAAAATTGTATTTTTTTTATTAAGCTCAAATCCCAATTTTTTAAGACTAACCCTAAAACAAATACATTAATTTTTATAGATTAAATTATAATTTAGATGTTTATTATTAAAAACTAGAGGGAATAATTTATTAAAAAAAATTACAAAAACAATTACAATAATTATAAAATAAAATAAAAATTTCAACTTAAATTTCAACTAATTTTTAATTACTAAAAATATCAACCAAAATTTGATTTACTACATCTCTCCAATATATTTTTATAAATTTACAACTTAAAATTCTTATATACAATATAATACTATACTTTTTATTTATTCATTAAAATTTTAAAAATAAGATCCTGATAATACCGAATAAATTTTATTACTATAAACCATTGACCATAATAATTAAGTATGTAATGTAAATACATAACGTAAAAACCATAATTGTCTTTATTAATGAGTGACAGTTAACAACTTAGACATGAAAATAAAAATATAATGTTAGATTATACTAAGATGTGATTTTATTTTATATTTTAACATTGGATCTTGAAATCAATTACCTTGTTATTAAATGTTTCTAGTGTGATCCTCTTCTATTTAGGAACACAAACGAGATTACTTGAAACATAAGTGTGACACAAATTATTTTCTGTTACACTTTATGTCAATGGATCTTGAGACAAAACTTACACAAATCTATGCTTCAAAGTCACAACATTCACAAGAAAATTACTACACCAAACCCAACATGAAAAATCATGAGAATACTTTTGGTGGGTTTCCTAATTCATCTCAAGGATTCATGCAAGATTTTAATCACATTAATAAGTTTAATGTAAATGGTTCATTTTTCAATCCTGTTTCCGGGGTCCAAACAACAAATATAATATCATATATTATATATGATATTTTATTTCAAATTTGATAAATTAATATAATTTTATAATATTATTATTAAAATAATATATTATAAATTATAATTTATATTAATTAAAAATTAATTCAATTTAAACTGTATTAATTTGGGTTGTATGAATATTTCTCTTAAAATCCATCCAAATCACACACCCCCAGAGAATATATAGATCAATGTTTGACTTGAAATAAATTATTTGCATAAAACTTCTAAAATTGAAGTGGTCTAAATTAGTATAATTAATATTGACATAATTCTTATTTATAGCGTCCCACTTTGTATGAAGCACACTCTAAAGTCTAAATTCAAAGACATTCAATCTTTTTGACCATAAACACTAAAAGCTTGTCTATAGTTTTTATGTTTTATTCGTCTCAAACTAATTGTTGTAACGTTAATACATGAAATAAAATACAGCATTAACAAAACCAATTACATGTAATACATGAAATAAACTTCATTAACTTGCACTAATGATTAGTCAATTTTCACATTGCATTTGTGTTGACCTACATCATTCAACCATTATTAATTACCTCCTCTTCTTATATAAAATAGCTACATTAATTGGCACAAATGGCGCAAAGTTCCTTCTCGAAGTATGTTTTAGTGTAATAGGTAAAAAGGATATGAAATTTTTTTTTTGTTACATAAATTAATGACATGTGTCATGTAAGATTGATATGTGTATTTATCAAATTTTTTAATTATTACAATTGCACTTTTTTTTATTAGAATCAATTTTTAAGGTTAAGATAGTATCTCCAAAATCTTTAAGAAGAACCCTAAAACAAATATATCAGTTTTTGTAGACCAAATTGTAATTTAGATGTTTATTATTAAAAACTAGAGGGAATAATTTATAAAAAATTACAAACACAACTGATGTAATTATAAAATAAAATAATTTTTTCAACCTAAATTCCAACTATTTAATTATTAAAAATATCAACCAAAATTTGATTTACTACATCTCTTCAATATATTTATTTTTGTAAATTTACAACTTCAAATTCTTATATACAATACAATATTATATTTTTTATTTATTCATTAAAATTTTAAAAATAAGATCCGCCACTTACAATACCGAATAAATTCTATTGCTACAAACCATTGACCATAATAATTAAGTATATAATGTAAATAACATAACGTAAAAACCATAATTGTCTTTATTAATGAGTGGCAGTTACCAACTTAGACATGAAAATAAAAATATAATGTTAGATTATACTAAGATGTGATTTTATTTTATATTTTACCATTGGACCTTGAAATCAATTTTACTTTGTTATTAAATGCTTCTAGTGTGATCCTCTTCTATTTAGGAACACAAACGAGGTTACTTGAAACATAAGTGTGACACAAATTATTTTCTGTTACACTTTATGTCAATGGATCTTGAGACAAAACTTACACAAATCTATGCTTCAAAGTCACAACATTCACAAGAAAATTACTACACCAAACCCAACATGAAAAATCATGAGAATACTTTTGGTGGGTTTCCTAATTCATCTCAAGGATTCATGCAAGATTTTAATCACATTAATAAGTTTAATGTGAATGGGTCATTTTTCAATCCTGTTTCCGGGGTCCAAACAACAAATTTTGATCCTTGTGATAATTTTACCTATGATTTCAAGCCTAATTTGTTGGAGAATAATGGTAGTGGTAATGCTTATGCTATGGACAATTTTTTATATGGAGGCTATGGTTTGAACATTTTTCAGAGAAATAATAATAAAGTGGAAATGTTGGTTACAAACCAACAAAATTATTTTCCCTTTAATATTAATTCTCAAAAAACCAAGCCTTTGAATTTTGTTGTACCTGATAAAATCTCATGCATATCACCAATGAATTATTACAAAAGAATTGGCATGAACAGAAACAATGCTAGAAAGACAGAAAAAGTTCAGAAGTCCAACATAGTCAAAGGGCAATGGACAGTACAAGAAGATAGGTAAAGAAAATATTTTCCATTATATTATATAATTTTATTTTATTTTGGAATTTTGGTCTCAAAAGGCTATGTATTTGTGTATGAAAAAACAGGTTGTTGATTCAGCTGGTTGAAAAATATGGATTGAGAAAGTGGTCTCATATTGCTCAGTTATTCCCAGATAGAATAGGAAAACAGTGCAGAGAGAGATGGCATAATCATCTAAGGCCTGACATTAAGGTACCAATTTATTTATCATTTTCTATACATAACTATATCTCAATTCTCAAAATAGATATTTAAATTTTTCGTCAGCACATGTATTAGCAATCACATACATTCATATTCGAAATTATATTTTATAAGTTATAAGTAATTGTCATAAATCATCGCTGAGATTGATAGTTCTTTTTAATATAAGGAAGTGCATTTTTTCTAATCTAAATATTTATATATAATTAACAAATAGAAATAATGATATTGTACTCATCCACATGCAAATGCACACACATTTGCAATAAGATTTTAACAATCCACCATCATATGATGAATTTTCATTTAGACAATGACATTTTTAGAAATGATGAAAATGAATTTGTAGCATTTAAAAAAAATAGTTTTTTGAAATGTGTGTTATTGCAGAAGGACATATGGAGTGAGGAAGAGGACAAAATATTGATAAAAGCTCATTCAGAGATAGGAAACAAATGGGCAGAGATAGCTAAAATATTAGCTGGAAGAACTGAAAACTCAATCAAAAACCATTGGAATGCAACCAAAAGAAGACAATATTCCAAAAGAAAGTGTCGTTCAAAGTACCCTAGAGGAACTCTTCTACAAGAATATATCAAAAGCTTGAACCTTGACAAAAACCCTCCAAAAGATTATAGAAGAAAATCTACCACTAATGCTACTTTGTTCAAAAACAAAACCAGTCAAATCACTCTGTCTCAAACACCTCATCAACAATTTTGTCTCAATCAGTGTTTGGTACCAAGTTCTGATTTTGATGATGTACCAGATTTTGAGAGTTTGTTTCAAGATGGGTGTAGTATTGATTCTCTGCTAGAGGATATAAAATCTGGATCAAGTGTTAATCTTGTTGATGAGACAGATATTATGGGATCAATTATGTTTGGAGTTGAAGTTAAGAAGGAGATGGTGTCACTGCTCAATTAAATTGCTAAGTTACCATTGGCAACAACATTATTTTTAGTTGTTTATTCTAAGTATATGTTTTTGGACCAAATTCAAAAGGATGGAACATGGACTTTGAGTAACTCATTCAATTACTCTTTTCTTTGGTGTTTCAGAAACAACAGCACATGACAGACCAGAAATGTTAGACATAATCGCTATAATCTACAAAACAAGAGAAAAAGTAACATTCTAACAATTTTCAATTAAAAATAACTACATTATTATTATTAGCGTATGTGATTTAAATGAAAATTGTAGTTAAATTCTGTTCCTTGTTTGAGGAGGAGAATATGTTATAAGTTCTTTTTAACTGGATTTGAGAATACTTAAATAAAAGTAGCATATTGTTGGATTTTCATTAGATTGTATCGATTTTAGCTCAACTAATAAATAGTATAGTGATATTGTCATTTCAAATACATAGTTGTGTATATGAATTTGTAATAGCATTTTTATTTTTTTACAGTTTATGATAGTATTATTATTGCTTTTAGAGAAACAAAAATTCTAGGTTTATACACGTGTACACAGCTAGACACCTTGGCATTTTGCATTTTGCATTTTGGGGTTTTTAATGAGTTTGAAAATAACTTATTCACAGCATTTATTTGTGACAAATTATTCACAACATATTTGGATTTGTTTTAAGATATAAAATATTTGTATAATTATTTGAAACAACTTGTGAATATTTGCTCTTTAAAAATAAAAAAACTTGTAAATACATGTTGATCATCCTAAACATTGTAAAAGCTATTGTGAATTTGTGATAGCTATCCCTTTACGTCGGTGGCATGAGTTGTTGCTTGTGAGACTCCAAGTGAGAGCATTAGAGAATTCTAATTAAGAGTTGGAAATAATTTGTACTCTAATTGTCTAATTCGTCCATTTTTCAAAATCAGTGAAGATGTAAGAGATATTTTTCTGAACCTTGATAAATCTTATGTCATTTTCTTATTCCTTTTTCTCTCTATCATGTTTTTGCGTTATCATTATGTATTGGTTAACTCATATTCATAACAATTAGTATAAAAGATTCCCATTTTTTGAAACATTCTGCGATGAGTTTAATAAAATTTAACATTAAAAATTGTACTTGTAACAATTGTAATGTCTTAATAATTTTTAAAATAGATATCAAAGTAAATATTTTGAAGTGTAAAATTAGTAATAAAAAAGTTAATCTTAAACACAAACATGAAAGAGTGGAATCATATCTTGGGTAGTGATGGATTTAGGTGTGATTTGCATGAGATTGTGTTTCAAATCTTATTATATTAAAGCCTCCCTCTTTCTTTTTGAATTAATATTTGGTCTAAAGATTAATTTTCACAACCGTTTTTTCGTTAATTCGTCTTAGTTTGAAGATGCTCTAAATTGTATAGTGGGGGACTCTATGTCCCTACCATTCAAATATCCTTTGAGCTTATAAGTGGGTGTTAACCCAAATCTAAAGCCCACTAAACCTCTTAGTAAGTTGCATTAATATAATTAATTAAATAGTTCTACATTGGTAGGACTATCAAATTATTTGATCAGGGATTTAAAAATAAAATATAAGTCTATTATAATTATAGACCAGATTGTATATTTAATAATTTATTTAATTCTTTTTATAAAAGATAGTAAAATTAAAATTTAGTTAATAAAAAATTAATATATTTAATGAATATTTTTATTTTTACATTGAAGATGGTAGCTTGTGCAAATAATTTAATTATGATGTATAGTTTTGGACGGTAGTAGTAAGTACGTATGAGAAAGTGGAAAGATCGTATGTTTTCCACTAAGTTATGTTTCTTATTTATCTTATGATATGGGCCCTAAATGATACACGAATCCTCATCCCATTAACTGAAGCAACCTTTTAAAAGTATCTCAAATGAACATGCATGCTCTTTTTACAAAGTAGACAACAATCTACATTTCACAATCAAATTGGCTGCCACCAGCTAGACACTTTTCAAATCTATAACAATATTCATTCATATATATACCTTCGACCGTATATAGGCTAAAATTATATATGTTCTCATTAAAGAGCCAAATCTTAATTCTCGTATCAAATTCAATGCAGTCAAAGTTTTTCCATATTCATACCATTGAAATATGAAATTTAGATCGTTTTATTTGGATGAAATGACTACAAATATATGATAGTGTGATTGCATCAATTTGTTTCTTTTTTAATTTATGTGGTTATTATACGTTGAAAATTAAGTTTCCCCTCTTCTCACACTTTCCATTAATATTGCACTTGTAGTTTAGTAGGAATTGGATACCAGTTAATATATGATAGGTTGAGATAGTGATTGCTATTAGGAGTATGTTTGATTTAATTTTGATTAGAAGTGAGTTAAATATAAAATTATTTAAATTTTGATTAATATTTAAAGTGAGTTGAATAATAAATTCATAATTAAAAATTATGTTTTGAAGGGATAAGTTTATCTTTAAATTATAATTTATTGTAAAAATAAAATCAATTATATTTGGACTTCATCGAATATTTTCAACCAATTCAATTTTCTGCCTTTACTTTTTTTTTTCTTTCACAAAAGTGAATACAAATATTCTCTATATATTGTTGGAAAAATAGTAATTAACTTTCTTCACAGTAACAATGATTTGAGATAATTAATATTACAAATGTGACATATACATATGATAACAAGGTCAAATTTTCAACTATTGTGAGTTTTTTAAAATATATTTAATATTTTGATGTATGTCAAAATTATATTTTAGTTAAATAATTGCGCCTTTATTGATTCTCAAACTATTATTATTCACTAAATTTTTTGAATAAGGAAACTACTTTGAAATTTCATTTTATTATGTATATTATCATGTGGATGTCATAAACATGTTTAAACATCATTCAATACATCAAAAATATTTTTCAAGTGATTTTTAACTCATATATCGACTCATAAGTTTGTATATCAACTTACAGAAGTTTTAAAATCATTTTAAGGTATTTGAACACATGAATCGACTTACTAAACTTCTTGAAAATTGATAAACCAACTTACACTTGTTATAAGTCAATTCATGCAAACCTCCTGAAATCATGGATTCTTGAATACTTATGAATTGATTCATAGGTCGTTGAATTGATTTACATGATCCTCAATTTTGACAATTACAAATCAATTTTTTTAACTCATATAAAATCAATTATTTTAATTACATTGCATTGTCTTTTCATAATTAAACTATATTTCTTTAAATATTTATTCCTTCCTTTATTCTAAGGTTGGACAGGTTCCTTCATTCTTCATCATTTATTTAAGAAAATAATCAAGATTAAATAATTTTTTTAATTCAATTATTGTGTGATTGAGTTCCTAAGAGATAAACATCAAATAATATGGGGTATCATTTGTATAGAATGATTGTTTCGTCAGTAAGCAATTGGGGTACAATTGATTGCATTATGTAAGTGCTGGAAATGAGAAATGAGGTTCTTTTCAAAACTAGAGTTGGTGATTATGCTAAGGTATGCAAGTTTGAAGTGGTGTTTTCATCTTGTGGATAGGGTTCAAATTGATCTTGAAGTTTATTCAGAAATTTTGGTTGTGAGCTTAGGAAAGAAGAAATTGATGTACAAACTTTATAATCAATTGTTGATGGATGTTGTATACATTTATATTATAATAAAGAAAGAAATTCACATTTATGTCGAATAAAGATTAAATACATTCTATATAGCGAAGACGAGTAATTAAAGATCGTGCTTTTTTTTTTTTTTTTATTTTACTTTCTACATGTTTTGTTTGTATTAATTTTAATATTGGTGTTTTGCGGCAATTAAAATATTTTCTATTTTTTAGATGAAAGGTTTCAATAATCATGGATGGTGTTTGAATCGAGTTTTTCATTTGGCTAAAAATTTTCTATCATTTAGTTTTATTCATTTTGATTTGATATTAATTTTTTACATAATTTGATTGATATGGTCATTGTTAATCAATTAACATCTTGTTTGAAGTCTTTAATCATTGATTAACAATTAACAAAATATTATCATAAAAGTGGTGAGAGAATAAAATATTAATATATATCTTATTTTAGTTTCAAATCTAATTGTTTCCGTTGCAAAAAAAAAAAATCTTAAATTAATTTATGAATAAAAATATCTAACTACTTTCGAATAAACAATATATCTTTAAGGTAAAAAAAAAAATCTCTTTAACATGACTACAAAGAGATATATAATACTATTGTCTACAACTTAATTAACTAGCAATTGTTTTTAATTAACTTTCTCAAGCCTTAACAATGATTTTGAATGGCCTACTATAAGGCATCTTGAACCACATAGGACAAGGCATGCAGATAAAAAGGGCTATCAATGTACTATCTATCCTCATGCCATTATTGAAAACAAGAGATGATGCAAAGCCTTGATAGGACACTGCCTAGTGCTCATAACATTAGGTAAAGTGTTTACCTTGAGATGAAATATGTAGGGCCTAATGTCCATAAAATTGTCAATAGAGACTCTTGTTTTGTAACCAAGAAAAACATAGCCCTAGCTAATACCCTAACACATCATATCATTCATAGCCTCTAGTGTATGCTTTCATCGTCATCATATTGTAATCATTTCCAGGTACACTTTTTGCATAAATAAATAATTACAAATGGTCAAGTTCTATCATGCATGTGTGTATACTATTAACTCTAGACATCAAAGTTACCCCTGTTACAAATGACCCTTTGGATGTAGCATGTTTTGGCATTAATTGTTTGAGACAAAATCAAGTTTCTAAACTTGAAAACAACATTTTGTTACCTTTTGGGATGAGTAAAATTCATTGTGTAGTACGTGTATTTACTATTTAAATTTAGATTCTTAACATCAACAATTTTTATAATTAATTCAAATATAAGCATATCATTCAAATAACTTCTCCATCTGTTCCAAAAATATAAGTAAAACTCAGGTTAAAAAAATTGATGTAAGACTAAATACATCATTGTTCCGTGATCAATTTTTCTTTATAAGAAAAGAGTATACGGTTAAAAAATGTATTTTATTAACATATTATCCAATCTACATTCTCTCCAATCCACATTCTTTATTTCTTATATGTTAATTTTCAAACGTAAAAAAGGTGAACTTTAAAATTAAATTTATAAGTAAAATTCCTAGAACTCTAACTAAACAAACACTTTATTTAAAGTGCTCCCATCCCATGACACTAATTCACTCAAATCTAAAGATATTATTTTTTTAAACAAATACACTTCAAAGAAAGATTTTCATGTCTCCTAATCCCTTGATAGATATTTTAAAAAAATCAGCTAACCTACATAAAACTAATATTCAATCAGCAACATAACTAACATTCAATACGACCATTCCATCAACTTGGAAATATTCCTGCCCTTTTTATATAGTAAGGATTAATTAAAACTTTCAAACAACCTATTATCGCGGTAAAAAGGTTAAAAAATGAAACAAAGAAAGACATCAAGACTGTGACTTTTTGTCAAAAATACATAACCTGTAGAGCATCACTTAGTACTACTTTAAATTAATTTGTTATAAAGATACATTTTAACTTGAATGCTAACCATTCAGATCTTTTTCAAGGTGTTTGCTTTAACTTTAACTCATTTCCGTTCAATCCTAGGCTGCTTTCCCCTCTCAATGCAGTTACTCGAGGGCTGGGAATTCTTCGTAACATTTGTGGGCTATTAGCTGGTCTTATATCTCCTATTGGTGTTGCAGTTGAACTTGATGCTTTTGAGCTTTGAGTGCGACGAATCTCTCCGCGACTCCTTGTAATAATTTCATCAAGAATTTCCCCACCGCTGATATTGACTGTTGCTGCATGGTTACTTACATCCTGCATGGTATGTAGACATTGTAACTGTGAACAAGATATTTGATAAGATTTTAACATTTTGAATAAGCCATCAATTTAGTGCCTAAAATATCTCGTTTGTCTCTTCAAACTAATATGGTTGAAACCACTTACATCAAAGGACATGTTGAAAGCAATGGCAGGTGCTTCCTCGTATGCAGCTGCATCCAACTCTTGAAGATGGGCTCCTTTGAAAAAATGTGGAAGAAAATATTGCCGAACTGGGACAAGAAGCATGATTAACAATGGAAAAAGGACTCCGGCAATCGGTATCCAGGTTATGCCAAAGCAGAGAAGCAAGTAAGCTGTTTGGAACAGAGTAAACAAGGCAATTGCTTTTAAAGGCACAGTCTCAACAAAGGTGGCATGGTGTTCCTCCAGCAATCTAGAAAGCGAAAGAGAAAATCTTCAATCTCATAAAATATAATGTTACCACTCACAAGCATGTGATAATGTTAGTAAGGATCTGTATAGGTGGTGTGGTGTCTTCGCATATATGCACAATTGAATCAGTTGCCAAATTACTATCAATAAATCTTGACTATAAAAACTTACACAAACAAAGGAAGAAAATTTTGGACAAAGTATTTAAACCAATGAGTCCTAGATTTATAAATTCTCAAAATCATGAACATAAACTTATCTGTTGTGTTATTTTGATACAAAATTTGACAGCAAATTTCGACAATAATTTGGATGGTTAAGTGGTTCAAATACATGGTAAATTACTTTCAATGAATGGTTAAATAATATAACAAGGTATGACAACTCATTAATCATCCTCCATTGAACACAATTATTTATGGTATTAAATGTCATTAACCACAGTTTTCATGTGAATATTTGAACACAAATTGTGGTAATCATATTTGAACGCAATTTGAATAGTTAATGAATATCGTGTATATTTAAACACCTAAAAATCATAGTATATGTGAGTCAAAATATCATTTTTGTAAACTCACTTGTATCTTCGACTTGGAGCAGTGAAAAGGTACAATATTCTCTCCCAAAACTGATTTCCTGGCAAGCTTTCAATGGCCATGAAGGCAAAGTAACCCCAAAGCACTGAAGTGGGTATCTTCTTCAAAAGAGGCATAGCAGCAACACAAGCCCCAACCATCAATGACTGCAGTAGGTTGCTGAGGCGCTGCTCTTTAACTTCAACCGGCAAAAGGTCATCAACATCCTTATTCACATCAAAAACAATTTCATCGACAGGGGCATCAATGTATCCATGACTTGAAGCCAGTGCAACGGTAGACTCTTTCAGCTCTCTCAGCCCCTGCTCGAAGAACAAAACCAACGATATAGGAAAAAGAAGATCGCATATAGCGTATCAATTGGAAATCATAGGATAACATTTACCAAGGTAGGTGGCATTTGGGGAACCAATGGTGTTTGCATTACATCATATGCTTCTTTCATACTTTGGTATAACTGGCTCAGGTTCATGTTTTTCTGCATGCTTGTTCGTGCAGTTGATACAAGCTTATGCCGTAAAATCTATTCCAAACAAAATCCATACTATTCAATTAGCTCAGTTAAAAAATAGCCAAGACTCAACAAAATGTCCATACATAGCAACAAGTCATATTTGAGAATATTTTAAAATGATAATAAACAAAATGTCCATATGTTCAACTATTAATCTGAATTTAAGTCTAAGCAGACTAAAAGACGGTTAGACTCTGTTAAATCTGAAAAAGAAACAATTGTATGCTCAAATAAAATGAAGAAATTGGCCGGAAATAAAGATCCATCGTCAACAATTGAATTGTACTGTACTCAATGGTCAATAAGAAATATGTTACCTGATGTTTTAGAGTAGCTAAGCTCTTGGTATGCATTGGAGATTGTGGAATCACACCATTGGAAGGAGGGATTCCAATTAGCCCACACAATATGGTCTGGAAAGTAAAATCGACAAGAATTTGAAATGAAATATTGACTAGATGGAGTAGAAAGTATTAGTTGGCATTGCAATGGATTTCCAAGTATTTCGAAACATACCAAAAAGCCGAGGAGAAGTAAGTCATAATGATAAGATGAAGGTTTTCTTATATTGAACTCCTTTTGCTGCGCGAGTTGCGATGCAACACTGTGATCAAAGTAGTAAAGCACAGCAATCATAGTTGCTGGTATAAATGCTCCAATAATGTATAATGGAGGCACATTCAACATCTCCTGCAAAATGTAACAAAAATGAGCAACAAGCCATGCCTTCTTTGCAAGGCGAAAGTTAGAATACGGCTTCCCGTACTGTGACACGATATTATTATCCACATTGTATAATCAAAGTCACCTTGACAACAGTCCAATTTGTGTATGCACCAGGAGACCATGGATTCGGACTGAAAAGCCGCCTAGGGATTCCCCTCGGCACGTTGTTGACTGGTATGTAAGACACACCAGTCCATAGGAGAATCATTAGCGGGACTCCGTAATCAGCTACAAATCCCCGTAGCCAACCTATAATATAACCATATTATAGAAGAATGAAGATGTTGATAAAACAAGTTATTTTACTGCTAAAAAAGGTAGATGAATGCATAAGGAAACACTTTATTAATTAATACAGAACTAGCACCTTAGGACATGAAAATATGAAATTGATTTTACTAAAGTCACCTTAAACTTGCAGTTCATCCTGTAATGAGAATCAAAATTCACAACAATTTTTTTTTTTTGGTTATAATTCAGAAGCATAGCCAGTACCTGTCCCATAACGCCAAGATCTAGCCTTACGGCTTCCTAGCCCAGTAAAAAGAAGGCCAAATGACAAAACTAACGCAAACATTCCATTGCCAAACAGCCAAGAGGATTGGAGTGCATTCTGATTGATACCTTCTGTCTGGCTCTTTGGTACACTAAACTCTTCCACAAGTCCCTTTAAAATACAGATTATTAACCTTCTTATCAAATATTGTAGTTTCACATTTTAGGTAACTGTTAACAGAAGTTACAGATTACCAATGTTACATTGTTGATGCATACTAACCTTTATAGCCTGCTGCATAAAGAGCATTGCAATTAGAAGACCAAATAGTTCACCAGTAAGGCGTGTGAATCTGTTGATTATGGAGCACGCACCGAGAACAGCGAGCAAGAAGAGCAACAGGGCAGTCCAAACACACACCCTAAAAGATTATTTATAACAAAAAATAGAGCTAATTACTTCAGCTCGTTCCCTATAAAAAGTGAACCATTTAAGGAGTTCGAAAGATACCATCCAGTCCAAGGTAGGAATAGTTTGTGTCCCAAATCCTTTCGATCCTTAGCGAAGTTGTACATGAATGTATACATTAGAACCGTTGGCTCGGCTACACCCAGTATGAGGAGAGGTTGGCCTCCAATAATTGAGTGTACAATACCACACAGTGCTGTTGATGCAAGAGTCTGCACAGCAGTGAGAGTTCCATCTGTATAACATTATATAACTTGTTAGCAAACAATGACAAGAATACCAAGAGACTGAACTTGCAAGAAAAGTACTCGTGTACCGGTGTTTCTCTCCAGTTGCTCCCCAAAAGAAATAACAGGAATTGCTGAAGCAAAAAATATGTATAATGTTGGTGCAAGGATCCTATAAACAACAACCAAATTAAATCATTAACAAATTTTCTTCTGGTTAAACACTATAGGCAAACTTCAAGATTATAATTGTAACATCAGAACAAACAAGTTCATAGTTTATTATAGTATTTTATAATTATATCACAAACCTTGCACCTGCTCGGAATCCGCTGGTCCAATCTTGTTTGTAGCACATAATTCTTGCTTTAAAGTCATTCTTAATCCCGCGGAAGGGAACAAATGTTTCTTCCATTAAAGATTTGGAATACTAAGGAATTAATATTGATCTTAAGTTTTCAAGAGAGCTCTAGAGGTAAAATAGTGATTAAAGTTGCATAGGTGAAAATATCGATATAACTCCGGCCGGGCAGGGAGACCAGAATTTTACATACTATCCTAAACAGAAAAGCTTGAAGAAAGTGTAGTTCAATTGTTGATTGCTCATAATGAAGAAAATGAATAAATGAATCCAAAAAAATGATAATTTACATTTCAAAGAATTTATGAAGAATTTTTGGATATATTGTAATGAATGACAAATGAACAAGTTAATTGAATAAAAAGCACTTTGGATTTACATATTCAATTGAAACTCAAAGATAGTCAAAAACACTTCACAAAAAGTGTAGAATTTAGAAACTCTCCTCAAAGATGAAAGTGAAAACTATTTCTCAGCCATAACAAATCCAAGATCCAAAACTACCCTTCTATTCTCTCTAGATTATCCTCCATACAAAACTCGCTCCAAGAAACAAAGGTAAACCAAAATAGAACAAAACTTAGCAGCATTCCAATAATTTTACATACTAAAAATTCAAATTGAAATTATTCAAATATGAATTTTGAATGTCTAGCTAAGGAGGGAAATCCAGCAAAATTAACGAAAACCCATAATCACAACCTGCATTTTTCTATAGTTTAGAATCTCTTAGAAGAATGTTCATAAAGTGAAATAGGTATAATGCAAGATTAACGAGATTCCATGAATAAGACCATTGTTTGGGATTCGTTTAGAACAGTTTTGAGGATTCGGACATTAATTAAAAAAAGCAAAAGGGTACTTTAATCGAAAATCAAAATTACATTTTTGTGAAAAGAGACTTAAAAAAAGGAACAAGAGGAAGTTGAAACAAACCAAAGAAGAAGAAAAAGTAGTTGCAGTTACATTTAAAGTGAGATAATACAGAAATAATGGAGAGTCTAAGAGGTAAAGAAGATTGAGAGAGAGAGAGAGAGAGAAATCACAAGAACAACAAAGCAAAGAGAAGTATTTGTGAAAAATGTGAAGAAGAAGAAGAAGAAGAAATAGAATGTGCGAAGAATATATTTTTGTGTGACAGTGGTTGAATGTTGTGAAGAAAGTTAATTTATTTATATGAATAAAATAAAATAAAATGTTAGGATGAAGATTGAAAGGGAAATGGTAGTGGGAAGGATGTACCAGGAAGTAAATAATATAAACGATAGTGCGACACATACACACAAAAGGGTGCGACACAAACGTGATTAGCCACAAATCAACAACTTGTTTTAGGATTTTGGTTAAACTCTTTTCAAAATGATATATACTTTTATCATTTACCGAGGTTAACTTCTTCACCTCATGTTTAATGAATATTCTTGAAAGGTTTTATGTATTTGGCGATGAAGTTAAATCTACTTGAACTTAAGAATACGAGCCATCTCTTTATTCAATTAATTATATTAATAATGTATGTAAATAATATTTACATACATGACTGTTGACTATTTCTTCATAAAAATTAAATTATGTATATTTCATATAAAATATACATAATTTAATTGATTTAATTCAAATTATATCGAATAAAAAAAAGTGTATTAAAAAATTTATTTTAGTATTCGCTCTAAATATATTTATAAAATTATTTATAATAAAATATAAAAAATGGTTTAATAAAAATAAACAATACAGTTAAAAATTCTAAAAGGGTTTCATATAAAAAATTCTCAAAAAGGTTATATATTTAAAAATTGAGTAGCATTTTACTACCAATTTGATTCCCATTTTTATATATTGATGAGAGCAGGGTGGGGGCATTTTGGATGGCGTGGTCGGAGAAGAGGAGCTAGCAGAAGAATACTCCTCCACCGTCACCCTATCTCATCAACATCTCTCAAGTAGCATTTTAGTGTTGTTTTAGAGTATACCTCTTGTTATGTTATAACTGTGAATTTGAGTTCATTAAATTAAAAACACAAATCAGACATAGGAATTGTTATTTTTCAGGTTGATGTCGTTATATTTCAAATTTTAGAATATACTGTTCAAAGAAGAAATATAATAAAAGCAGAATAATTTTAGTTGTGAGATGAGATTCTTTTTAATATAAAAAGAGATTGTTATTAAAATTATAGATAGATAAATTAATAATAAAACAACCATTATTTTTTTACAAAATATATAGCAGACATTATAATATACCCTTTTTTAACATATATTATAATAATAAATATAAATATATATATATATATATATATATATATATTATTAGGGAGAAAATTGAAAAGAAACACAAAATTTATTTAATAGCATCTAACTTTCCAAATAATAACCACTCGCTATCATCCATTATCCTAATGCATGGTTATGATAGTATCTAACTCTTCCAAATAATAATCATTCACTGTCATCTTATTTTCATGTATTAGTTTATTTTTTCTAATAACTATTCACACTAATTATCATTTATTATAAAAATAAAGTATTAAAAAGGTTATAAAGAGTTGAGTCTATTTGAAGAGGTTAAACTTTTTATGACGAGTCTGAATTCGAATTAAAAATAATATCAATATAATTTATGATTAAATATTTTATACGATTTAACTAAATAATATATTTGGTAACTAAAAATTATTTGTGAAAAGATTTTTTTAGATAAAAAAAAACAACTTTCTATTTTAAAATGACAAGTGTATTTAAAGAATTTCTAGAAAATGTATGTATTAATACTAAAATGTAGAAATTATTTATTAGTTATTGTAACAATAATCTAATAGTAGCAACAAGACATTTACTGTCGTGTCTGTCTGGTATTATTAATGAATTGTGAAATTTTTAAAGCGTTGTTTTTTTTATCAACTATTATAGATACAATTATACATCTTACTTTCTAAAGTGTACCATTTTAAAATAATATTTTTTGTAATAATTTTAAAATAATATATAAGCTTGAAGATGTTGAAGACGGCTTAAAAAAAATTGCAAAAATAGCATCTTATTGGTTAGAGACTTCGGTATGGTTGGTTTATATTTTATTTAGTAGTGAAAAAGACATATGGTTTTGGTAATTTGGATAACTAATTAATTAATGTACGAAAAAGTCGTGTCGTAGAAAAGAAATCCAATTAAACACATACTACTACGCATCAAGACAACACCTAACATCTAAAGAATTATCGGATAATTAGTTAGGTCAGTTGATTTGAGATAGCTAATGAAAATCATGCATTACTTAAAATAACAGTAAGAAAATAAAATACTCAAAAGTTTATGCCATTAGACCAGACAAAATATACGTGAAAGTTTTCTTTGACTACGGCAAGATGTTTGTAAGTTTAGTTTTGATATAGCAAAATATCTAAAAACCGGAAGGACTCAAATTCCCTTGAATAATATTACGAAGTGTTTGAGTTTTGTGTGACTACCATTGGCGGATATTTTGGAGATCCTAGGTGATCACGGCCACGGCCACTCAAAGTCTTCAATAATTTTTAAAAAAATATTATTATTTTTAAATTTTTATTTGAGTAATATTATTGAAATATAATTTAATACAAAATAAGATATAAATACAATAATATGTATTAAAATATAAATATAAAATGTAATTCTTTTTATTTTATACAATATTGTATTTTTGTCATATTTTGTGTTAAATTTTATGTTTCAATAATATTACTCTATTTTCTATAAGATTCATTTGACTTATAATTTGATCAACAAATGATCTATTTGATCTATGT
The DNA here is from genome assembly GCF_000331145.2 of Cicer arietinum. Classification (NCBI taxonomy): domain Eukaryota; kingdom Viridiplantae; phylum Streptophyta; class Magnoliopsida; order Fabales; family Fabaceae; genus Cicer; species Cicer arietinum. The sequence goes on from NC_021164.2 coordinate 62,292,779, forward strand.
TATGAATCAAATATAAAAATTTTGGTTGACCAAATTATAACTCAAATGTTTATTATAAAAAAAAAAAAATCAAATGGAATTATTTATAAAAATAATTACAAAAACAACTACTATAAACTCTTTAAATTATATTGATATTTTTTATGAGTTTGAGTCCAAGTTGAACTAAATGAATAATTCGACCTTTATTGATTTGAGATATAATTTCACATAATTTCAAAATAGATCGCATAATACTCAAATTAAAATACTTATAATTTATTAAAACTATGTCAATATTGATATCTTAAACAATGCGTCGTATTTAAATATATTTTAATAATTATATTTAAATATATATATATAGATATATATATATATATATATATATATTGTTTTTGTCATTGTAGTTAAAAAAATTATATTAATAGTGTAAAAATTTGGATTTAATTTTTTTGCATCGATAATATAAAGATATTTTATATTGTCAATTAATCATAACTGTAAGATTAATAAAATAGTTTGACTTTTATTATAATTATTTTTAAAGTCACACTTAATAATGTGCTGATAATGTAAAACTTTTTACATTGACAAAACATAATAATTAAACTATAAAATTTTAGTGTTTGCAAATAAATAGATTTTTAGAAACTAATTTTTAATTATTAAAATTGTCAACCAAAATTTGATCTGTTGGCTCTATCTTATAAGGGTTAAGAGTTTGATCGTCAATGTATTTTTGTAAATTTATAATTTAAATTTTTTTTATACAATACTTTATTATACTTTTTTATTTATATATTAAAATTTTATAAATTTGATTATTCTAATATTTTTGTTCAAGCTCCACCATTGGTGACTTCTCATAGTTTTCTTTTTTTGTGAAAATTTATATTGGTAGTCGAGTAGACGAGTGTGATTGTTTATAAGTTATCCTTGACTTCAATTAGTCTCTCAATAGAGCTCGTCTATGGCATTTGTGGGTTTGTTTTTCCAAAAACAACATCAATGATCCCATGTGAACCGAGAATGAGTTGGACTAATAAGAATGGAAAGAAACACTTTGTGGTTGTAGAGCATGTAAATACTTTAATGTTCAACACAAATCAATATAAGATTGAGTGGCCGAAGTAGAGATTATATATATATATTTTTTTCTGTTGATTTTGCTTGTAAATAAAAAGATAAAAACTTTTATATAAATATTTATCTAAATTTTTAAACTACAATAAAATATATAAAAAAATTATAATTTTTGAAAATACATCTTTTTAACTAGAATAACATTTTCTTTGCAATGATGTACTTCACAAATATTTCATCGCAGTAAAATAAAAAACACGTTTTTAAAAATAAAACATATAATGTTTTTAGGGACACAACATTTATTGCTGAAAAGCATAAAGATGACATTCTTAAGTCGGCTGGAAACTGATTTCCATTAGTTTATGAGAAAAAAATGTAAAAAATCCGTTACAATATCCATTAATCAAAGATAATATTTTATAACAATGTTGACGAAGGAAATGATTCATTTACGTATACCAGCAAACAATGCAAAATTAATTAAAGGGATACATACATGAAATAAGATCATAAGAGTGCATAATGACATAAGCTATGTTTGTCTTCTGGTGGCGAAGGGATAACTGTTGCAAGACAATCACATAAATTTTTGAATGTGCTTGCTTTGCCTGTCCTTTTAGATAATTGTTTGATTGATGCATAATGTTACTTTAGTGCACACACACTCCACACGTATGTAAATGAATTAAATTAGTGAAAATTGAATGCAATTGTTAATTATTTTTTGGGTGAAAATGATGCGAGTGTATCAAACAATTTTTTCAAAAGCTGAATTGCCAAATTGGACAGTTGGATTGCTATTTCTGCACAAAATATATCAATTCATTGCATCGTATGGGCCTATGGGGAGTTGTTACTGTTTGTATATACGTTCTTGGGATTAAGCATCACTCCAAAAAGTTGAGTCCTTTATTTTTCTCCATAAATTTCCTCGATTATAAATAGTCATATTTAAGATTGGCGAATATTAAATGTAATAAATATAATATATAAAACCGTGCATGAATCAGGTTGGATTAAATTTAATTAAAATTGAAACTTACACTTAGGGGTGAAAAACTGGGAATAGGCCAGACTTTGAAATACGTGACTTACAATTTATTTTTATTTTTTTTGATTTGTCTTAACTTTTTTAAAAGTCTGGTCTGACTTGAAAACTTATTTAAAAGTCTTATTAACATTAAAACATCTCTATTAATGTCACATGATACTCTCTCAATATACCAATATCAATGTTTATATATTTATATATATCAAACAAAAAATAATTTTTCTAACAAAATAATTTTAAAAAAACTTGAAAAAAACATCCTCTAAACCCTAAAAAATAATTTTTGATTTTAAATAATAGATTTTTTATTGACTAATTAAACGGCTACCAAATATAGGATTGTTACTGAATATAGAACGGTTACTGAAATATGGAATTATTGTTGATTGATTGTCTAATTGATAGAATTTAAAATAGGAAATAATATTATTAATATAATAATAAAAAATAATATTAATAAATAATAAAATATATATAGGCCGGTAACGCCAAATAGGCTTTTTTATAAGTCTGAGTTTGACCTATTTAAATAGATAAACTTTAAAAACTCTATCATTTTTATTAAATAGACCAGACCATAAGTAGACCAAGCCATAAGTCTCTAACGGACGACCTAGCCTATTCTCATCCCTACTTACACCATATAGAGAACCCTAATTGAGTTTGGTGGAAGAATGTCAATTGCAAACTTAATATTTTAGTTTCGATTGAGTTAAACCACTTATTTCAGAATCAGATTTTGTTGAGAATTGGGTTGTTTATATTTTTTTATTTTTTCTTTCAAATGAGTGTAAAAGATGAACATGTCTTTTTTTAAAAAAAAAATAATGAAACTGTTTTTTCTTAAAAAATATAGTGTAATTTATTTTTACTAGTATTTTTTAACATCAATATATAAATATATAATAAATGAGAATATTAAAATTATAAAATTTATCATAAAATACGTGTAAACATCAAATCATTGATAGAATTCGATTTTACTTGATTCTTAATTTAATTTTATTAATCAATTTTTGTGTTTAAAAATCAAAATGATTCAATACTCAACTCAAATTATTTTCTTAAATGATTGGTTGACTTATAATAAAAAATAATTAAAAAAAGAAAGATTTTCATGTCTCCTAATCCCTTGATAGATATTTAAAAAAAATCAGCTAACCTACATAAAACTAATATTCAATCAGCAAAATAACTAATATTCAACACGACCATTCCATCAACTTGGAAATATTCCTGCCCTTTTTATATAGTAAGGATTAATTAAAGCTGTCAAACAACCTATTATCGCGGTAAAAAGGTTAAAAAATGAAACAAAGAAAGACATCAAGACTGTGACTTTTTGTCAAAAATACATAACCTGTAGAGCATCACTTATTACTACTTTAAATTAATTTGTTTTAAATACATATTCAATTAATTTCATTAATAATATTTGTAAATAATTTTTACATACATGATTGTTGACTATTTCATCATAAAAATTAAATAAAATTAATTACTAGTAGTATTAAATTATTAAAAGGTTTAGCAATATGTTTTTCAATGAGTAAAAAGAATAGAAGTTTTTCAGCACATTTTTTTTATTCATTGAAATTCATGAGTTCTATTAATTTTAGATGAGATCTATATAACTAATAATATTGTTGATTAAGGAAGAGTATAGTAACCTCCTAGTCCTAGAGAAGGAATAGTTTGAATTGAATGAGTTGAAAATCTCTGGCACATTCTTTCCAATGTCAAAAGCCATCTTTCAGCTCTATATCCATTATTGCTACAAATAGCTTTTTTGAATAGCAAGTCAGTTTTACTCTTATCATCCACTTCTATGTGTTCAACCCAAGATACCTATATATCACATTAATACATATAAATAATAATAATAATAATATGTTTTAGAAATGCAATTTAATTATATACTAACCCTGCAGGAGTGATTGGTAAGTTCCTGAATCATGCATCCAGATGGAAACTTCCAAACATTAGGAGGATAGAATATGCATTTTTGCACTCATCTGTATAAAATTCTTCTTCTTCTATTATCTCTATTTTTTATTCCAAACAAAAAACTATTTATGCATACATGCTGTTTACCAAAATTACATACCAACTGCAAAGCTCCATTTCTGCTTTCCATCGAACCTTCTTCATATATACTTCCACTGTTACTGCATTTTTAACAATTGTTGGAAAAAGATTCATCCATTTTTCCTACAAACATTAAGCATTTATGAGTATCTATGATGCAGTTGTTGCAATTAATCAAAATCCATAAGAAGAGTTATGCAGGTACTAACCGAATCTAGAAACATGCCCACCAACTGTGCAGCACCCATGCTCACTATAACTGAATCTTTTGTTGCCTCTGTACGCTTGCGACGCCCCTTTAAATAATTGCTCTTCTGGTAAATCTTGTCATAGGTCTCACGTTGAAAAACGAATCTCTCATCTTCTATAGATCTAAACCAGAAAGGCTCATTCAATTTAAGAAGCCTTGTTAATTCTTCCATAGCATTATTTGCAGTCTCCATGATCAGCTGTTTTTCCATTTCCCAATCTATGGTTATTGGGTGGGGAGCTTCACCAGTCTCTTGTTTAGGAACAATAAAATCCTCATCAATGGTAGACATGTGGTGATCCTGAGCACGGCCGGAAGCAGGAGCATGACTAGGGACGGGTGTTTTCTTCATCAATCACAATAGTGTCCTCATGATTGGCAGGAGCAGGAGCATGAGCAGGAGTATCATGAAGGACATTAGAAAGATTAAACATATTTATCTCAAAAACAGGAATATCTTGATCAATAGCTGTCAACAGAGCTGAAATATCATCAATATCTTTATCTGGTGCACCATTAGTAGCCCAAAAAATTTCATCAAGAAAAGGTGTATCACCATAAGCTACAACATTTTGATCATGTGCATGAGGAGTAACATAACACAATTTTCCATCAGCTATGAAATGTGTAACACCATAAATGAAATCAGCTGGAACATTTTCACTAGGTTCTGAAGTAATAATGGCACAATTTTTTTTATCAGTGGCAGCAGAAGTAACAAGATTTTTTTCAGTTGCAACCGTTGTAGCAGAAAAACTTAGATGATCATTCTCAGCTGCAACAGGAGTAATTGCAGAAGTAATATCTGTCACACTTTGATCAGGTGCATCAGTAACAGTAGAACAATTTTGATCATAGACAGAATAAGAAAGAGCAGGTTCATTCTGATTAAGAATAATTGCTGAAATATTTTGATATGGGCCAGAATCTGCAGGACCACCAAGAGCAGGAACATGAATAGGTGCAGAATCAGCAACATATTGATCAAACATTGAAACATTAGAAGGAATGATAAAATCAATATGCTTATCAATAACAGGAATATTGTGATCAATTATAGCAGGAATATGTGGAGTAACAGCAGCAATATGTTGATCAGGAACATTTGTTTCATTGTTTTTGTGTCCAAAACCTCCAAGTGAAGATTGAAGTATGTATTGAAAATCTTTAAATATTCGAGGCTCCACTGTATTTTTCCTTTGCTTTTTGCCATGAAAGTTCGATAGTTTCTCATGCTGAAAATTAATTCAGAAATGAATATCAATAAAAGAAAAATTGAATCATATTGTGGTATAGACCCCTAACAATTAGAGCAAGTTAATATCTTCAAGCTTTATTTTTTAATATGAAGTTTTGCAATAGTATTTTTTTATTCTCTAGTCAAAGTGCATGGTTTGTAATGGTCAACAAATCTTAATGTATTTGATTTCAAATTTATGTCAAATATATTTATTTTTGTTGACTTTTTTTTATAAATGGAATATGTTTTTCAATGTATTTTAGATGAGATATGTTCGGTTCTATTTGGGAGATGTTGATGATAATAAAAAGTAATCAAATTAGTAGTAAAATGCTACTCAATTTTTAAATATATAAAACTCTTTTAGAATTTTTAATTGCATTGTTTATTTTTATTAAACCATGTTTAATTATTATATATTTTATTATAAATAATTTTATAAATATATTTAGAGGGAGCACTAAAATAAATTATCTAACACACTTCTTTTTATTCGTTGTAATTTGAATTAAATCAACTAAATTATATAGATTTTATATGAAATTAATAGGACTCGTCAATTTCAACAAATAAAAAAAAAGTGTCTTGAAAAACTTATACTTTTTTTACTTATTGAAAAACATGTTGCTAAACCTTTAAATAATTTAATAGAAATGAATCTAATACTACTAGTGATTAATTTTATCTAATTTTTATGATGAAATAGTCAACAGTCACGTATGTAAAAATTATTTACAAACATTATTAATATAATTATCAGTCTATTTCTCACTCACACTTTCAAAAATTATAAAATATTTTTAAATAATAGAAAATTACAAACTTTTGAAATAATAACAAAGTGAGTTTTTTTATATTTTCGAAAGTTTTGTTTAATTTGAAACTTTTGAAATTTAATTTTCTAGAAAATTTAACCAATTTCGAAAATTTTGATAAACATCAAACTTTCGAAATGCAATTTTCCAGGATAATTTGAAACTTTTGAAACTTTGGATAAATTTGAAAGTTCTGAATTGTGACATTCCAAAAAGTCTTGAAAGTTTTGATGAATTTGAAACTTCCGAAACGCATATCATTCGGAAATTTCAAACTTTCGAAACACATACCCTTTGAGAATTTCAAACATTCGAAGTCAATTTCGAAAGTTTCAAAAAATTAGAAACTTTCGAAAGTTTGATTTTTTTTTTAAATTTCTAATATTATTATTAATTAAATTTATTACTATTTTTAAAATTAGGTATGAGTAGAGTTGATGTTCCTACTTCAAGCACGGTTATAGATTCTACAAAAAAATTCACCACCGATCAGGTATTATTACTGATAATTCAGCACCGATCAAAATTTGTTTTATAGCGATATATTTGATGTTTTATTTGAAACATATTTTGTAGGTATTTACCTCTTGAGAAGCTGTATTTGAATGGGTAAAAAACATTGGAAGGGAAAATAAAATTTTAATTGTTACTATTCGATCAGATAAAGCAACCGGAAAAAGGGGAAAAAAGACAAATTAATTTTGGGATACGAAATAGGTGGAAGATATAAATCAAAATAAAATCAACAGTAACTTGTTCTCACAAGGAAAACTGTCTATTTACTCTCAGATGTATACCATTAAGTGTCGGTGAAGAATGAAAAATTAGTGTTCGTTGTGGAACATACAATCATGATTTATTTGATACTGTAGCCGTTCATTCATATTTGGGACATTTAAACGAAGAAGAGAGGAAATTTGTCAATGACATGACAAAGTATAAGCTTGCACCCAAATTCATCTTAAATACTTTGAAAGAGAGAAATAAAGTTAATCTCACGATTCTCAGTCAAACATATAAAGCAAGGAGTACTTATCGATCATCATTGAGAGGTTTGTACACAGAAATGCAACATCTATTGAAGTTAATACAACAAGAAAATTATGTGCGTTGGACAAGAAGACGTAAGAATTCAGATGTTTTGAGAGATATATTTTGGACGATCCTGATTGTATAAAGTTGTTAAACACATTTCATTTTATTTTGATATGTAATAACACATACAAAACAAATAGATATTGGTTACCATTACTTGAAATTGTCGGTGTCATATCTACTAGTTTGACATTTTCGATTGGGTTTACTTACTTGGAACAAGACCGAAAAGATAACTTCATCTGGGCATTTAAAAAAGTACGACAATTGTTCAAATCTGAGACTTTAATTTCTAAAGTTATTGGGACTGATAAAGATCTTGCCATGATGAATGCGATTAGTGTTGTGTTTCCTACTTCAATATATTTTCTACGTCGTTTTCATATTGAAAAATATGTCGAGGCAAGATGCAAACAATATGTGAAAAATGATAGACAAGAAGAAGTAATGGATTTATGGGGGGGAAAATTGTATATTCGACTAGTGTGGAGGAGTATGGTCATCACTTGCAACACTTTAAGGTAGTGTGTGCCGATATTATTCTTTTTGTTGATTATGTGAAAGATTCATGATTAACACCTTACAAAGAAAGATTTGTCAAAGTTTGGACCAATAGAGTGATGCATTTGGGGAACACAACATCTAATAGGTATTTTTAAATTATGATTTGTTTTTTTTAGAAAATATGATTTACTAGTTTATGTGATTTGTTTTAATTTGTGTTATTTAATTTATTTGTAGAGTTGAGTCTGCTCATTGGAGATTGAAAAACATGCTGCAAACTAGTTTTGATGATTTGTGTAAAAGTTGGGATGCTATGAATATGATGTTGAAGAACCAATATGTATTATTCAATATTATTTTCAGAAAACCATCAAGGATGTTGAGCACGAGTATAATTCACCATTTTTTCAAAGTCTACATCACTATGTATGAAGGAAATGTTTTAAAAAAATTGACAAATAATTGTAGAGGGTGAAGATTGTAGATACTGACAAAACAAAATGTGGTTGCTCAATCAGAACAACTCATGAATTACCATGTGCTTATGAGTTGACAAAGTTGTAGATATCTGGCAATGTTATCCCTTTAGATAGCATTCATGTTTTTTGGAGAAAGTTAAGCATTGAGCATGAATTAAAGGATGAATAATCTTTATCAGATTATGACTTTTCAGAAGAGTTGGAAGCAATGATAGCGTACATGAAGAAACACGACATTATTGGTTAAAGGATATTCAGGGCAAATGTGTGTGAACTTGTATTTCCACATACAACATCAATACTTGCACCACCAGAGAAGGTGAGAACCAAGGGAGCTAGTAAAAGGAAAAATGAATTTGATACTCCTCGTGATCCTTCATATTGAGAGTATGTTGATGCTTATCAAGAATCTACAAAGCAACCATCTCAACATTCTGCAAGGCAACTATCTCAACCTTCTGCAAATCAATCATCACAGTATTTTGCTAGGCAACCATTAACATACATTTTCCTACTTTTATACATCCGTATATTGAGGAGATAATAGATATTGTGCCTGATTGAAATTGTGGGTTTCGCGCAATTACAACATTGTTAGGTTGGACTGAAGAATCTTGGCCTTTAGTTCGACCACAATTGGATAAAGAGATTCGTCTACATCAAGATCTTTATTCCAATGTTTTTTATGAGAGTGTTGAATCAGTGCGAAACTCGTTGAAAATATCAGGATTGGGTGCTAAAGAAAAAGATAAGTGGATGTCTATACCAGACTTGGGTTACGTGATCACAATACTATATAATGTCATATTGGTGTCGTTGTCTCGTAATCTGAATATGACATTCTTTTCGCTAAACAAAGCACCATCGAAAGAGTCTTCTCTTCACTCTTACTAGCAATTGCATTCATCAATGGAAATTATTGTATACAGGTAAAATTTATGATTAATGTTGTTTATTAAATTAATGTTTAATATTTTCCTGTTCATATAAAATAATGTTTAATATTTTCTTGTTCAGATTAAATTGAAGTCTGATTGTCATTTGCTCCCTACCTCACAAAAATGAAAAGACTTTTGTAGTGAGTGTGCAAAAACATGGGAAATAGCTTATGCAGCACGTATGAAGCATTGAGAACACATTGATCCATCATTTATCAAATCATCTTGTATTTCATTAAATGAAGATTATAATATCTTGTATATCATTTATCATGGATTATTAGTATATCATTTATCAAATCATCTTGTTTTATCATTTACGTTTTATTGTGTAACATCCAGACATTTCATTTTATTTAATTTTTATATTTTACTTATATAATAATAATAATAATAATAATAATAATAATAATAATAATAATAATAATAATAATAATAATAATAATAATAATAATAATAATAATAAAAGGGACGTCTTCCATTCAAAAAACACTCTGCGATATAAAAAAGGGTTTAAGAGAGAAAAAGTGAGAGACCACTTTGATAGAAAAGGTAACCACCAAAAGAGAAAAGAGAGGAGTAACTCCATTCCCGAATTTGTTAAATCAGCATCAGAAAATCATCTATTGCGCATTGGTTAACCGTCAGATCGGGCTGATATTTGGACAGCAGGTTCGCAATATTCAGACCCACGTTTTCAACGGTCGGATCGGCGAAATGACGTTCAGAGAGGAAGAAACCATGCTCGCACAGCAACATGTGTGAAATGAGTGAGACAAGAGTTTGTGAAGCATAATTCTAAATATTACTCTAATGGTAAGGGCATCACTCCATCCGCTTTCCTACTTGAATTATATGTGATATAAATGTATTTGATGTTATGTATTGGTTCTGTTTGTGTGTTATCTTCAAAATGAATATTAATAATGGTTGTGCTTGATATGCTCAAATTATACGTTGTTATAATGGTTGTGCTTGACATGTTGTGGTTATTCAAGGTGATTCCTTTGGGTCTAAACTAGGTTGGTTTAGAACAAGATTGAATGATTTTGGACGCTCTGGTTGAGTGATCTATATTGTTACTAACAAAAGTGTCTACATTCATGCATTCATATTTGTGTGGTGCGTCCATAATTGGTTGGAGCCCACAGATCCTTGCGGGGATTTAGAGTTAGTGGTGTTGCTTGGAAGGACCCACGAAGCTCGAGTTAGTGGTGTTGCTTGGAAGGACCCACGAAGCCCTTGCGGGGGAGGCGATATTCCGGAATCATGCATTGACATATAGTCTAACAAATAGATTGTGCATTTTGATTGAATTGTATGTGCGTTGTGACTTTTAACTGTTAAATGAAATATATGATTTATTTATATTTTTGTTATAACAACTATATATGCATGCATATTTTATCTGTATTTGTTATTTGGAGATGACCCTTACATTTGACAGGACGTCACATACAGTGTTACTTGAGTGAATAATGTCACGGTCAACCCAATAGGAAAAATGCGAGGAAGTACAATAACATGCAGTCGGAGGCTCCGAGATACTTTTGTGTTGGTATGAGACTTGTTGGGAGAGTTTTCTACAAGCGTCCAGAGTTATGACCAACTAGGATTTATGCTTAGGTAGTAAAATATCAATAGTTTTGGCTATAGGAGTCTCTTTTGTTTAACGTATTAACTTTATTTTAGTGATTGTAAATATTTTGATTCTTTATTTTTGAAATATGATTAAAATAGTTATTAAATGATTTTAGGATAAATGAGTATTTAAGATAATCATAAATAAATAAAAATGAAGTTGATTTTACGTTTAAAATTTCGTCAGTTAATGTCTCGAAAAAGTGGGATGTTACAATTTTGATTATCTTTTATTATGGATTAACTCAAAATAAATGTGGATTAACTCAAAATAAATGTAGATTAACTCAAAAAAAAAAATCATAAAGGAAAACCAATGTCGCAGTAGCCCACGAATAGTGTCGACAATGATCTAAATCAATAAATAAACTAATGTATTTCACCTCCACACGCGTATGTGTCTTATCGGCGAAAATAGTACTGCCAACTAAATGCAACAGATACGTTCTAGCCGCACACTCAAACCGGTTAGTTTGAATGAGACGACTATATAAATCACGCAACCATTGCAATCTATATTGAGCACATTTATTATAATTAATCTCAGCTAGTGTTTCCTCCCATGTTGCACCTAAGTATTCATGTGCAGTTCTTGCAGCATTATTAGTGTTCATATTCACAGGTGCATCAAAAAATCTACCATGGGGTGAGATGTGAAAGAGAGTCGCGATGTCGTCTAAAGTGATAGTCATCTCTCCAAATGACAAATGAAATGAGTTGGTCTTCCTGTGCCATCTTTCAACAAATGCGGATATCAAACCAGCATTAGCCATAGTGAGTTAGACTGAAGACAAATGTAGCAGCCTAAATTCCAGAATCCAATGCTCTACAGGATCTGACACAGGAACTTCGGTAAACTTCTTCAGCTTCAACCCATGAGTAATAACTTTTAACGATCCACGATCCTGCGATTAATTACAGAACAATTAATTAGTTAAATAAACTTAAATAAACAATTAATTAAATAAATTTAAATAAACATTTAATTAAATAAATATAATTAAACAAACATAATTAAATAAACTTAAATTAAATAAATTTAAATAAACAATTAATTAAATAAACTTAAATTAAATAAACATAAATAAATTAATTTAATAAACTTAAATAAACAAATAATTAAATATAATTAAAAATTAATTAACATATATCTCTCATTCTCATAGCCTTCGAGCCACGTGGAGTTCATACTGTGTATCAATACAAGTGTCATCATCGGTCCCCCGGAGAATTCGATCCGCTGATCTGCTCATCAATATCATCATCATCTGCAACAACATCATGAATATCATCATCATCAGTATCGGCAACATGTGCAACATATTGTTCCTCAGCGTGCTCCATCCGTGGAGGCTCAGGGACATCTTCCTCCATCTGTGCATGCTCAGTAGGCTCAACGACATCATCTTGGACATCTTGTCTTCGACGATGCTGCCTAATTGGACGATTTACTTCGTTCCGTCGTCTGTTTGATGTTATTGGTGGAATTCTCTCTACACCATCCCCTCTATCACCTATCAAGTTGCGAATAATTTGGCCAAACACACATCTCATTCTAGGCACTGCAATATATCAATATTAGAAAAAATGGAAAAAAAAAAACTTTAAAAAAAATGCATTTCGGAACTTTTAGAAGACCAAACTTTTGAAACAACTTTGAAACTTTCCATGCATTCCAAAGTATGGAAACTGGATTTTTACATTTCGAAACTTTCACATTGTTTGAAAGTTTTGAAAGTTTTTGCATTTTGAAACTTTTATGTTAAAGGAAACTTTCGAAAGTTTCATAATATTTGAGAAAAATGTACTTCGAAAGTTTCATCATCATAGAAACTTTCAAACATTTGAAAAAATATTTATTCGAAAGTTTCAAATTTTCGAAGGTTGTCATACTTTTTAATTTCAAAGGTTTTAAATTTTTGAAGTTTTGACAATTTGAGACTCAGATATTTTAAAATTTCAAAGGAAATGGGTGAAAAAAGAAAAATGCAATTTTTTTAGAGATTTTTATAGATAACACTCTAGACAGAATGGTCTTTTTCATATAAATGGAGGAAGAGAAGTAAAAGAAGCACCATACAATTATCTCATTTACTTCATGGTACATTCTTCCCACTACCAGTTCCCTTTCAATCTTCATCCAAACATTTTATTTTATTCATATAAATAAATTAACTTTGTTACCACTGTCACACAAAAAATATACTGTTTCTCACAAAAAATAATTTTAACTAATATTTGGGATTTATATTTTCCAAGTATTCGGGAGAATTTCAGCTAGCCACGTAAGTAAAGCCAAACCGCCTCAAAGCGAATCCTATTTATTTATTTTCTTCCTTCTCCTATAGTTGCATAATTTCCACATCCACCACCGTCAAAAAAATGCTGAGAATCGCAGCGTGCGCGAAGAAACTCGCTACAACGGCGTCGTTTGAAACGCCAGGTCCTGCCGTTAGGGTTCTTCCACGATTCTACCACGAAAGGGTGGTTGACCACTACGATAATCCCCGAAATGTTGGATCCTTCGATAAAAACGATCCGACAGTAGGTACTGGTCTTGTCGGTGCACCGGCGTGTGGCGATGTTATGAAGCTTCAGATTAGGGTTGATGAGAACACCGGAAAAATCGTCGATGCTCGATTTAAAACATTCGGTTGTGGGTCGGCCATTGCTTCCTCCTCCGTCGGTAGGTTGTCTTTTATGTGTTAGTTAGGGTTTGTTCATTTTGGGGTGTTTGAATTTTCAATTCTATTTTATCAAATGGTTTCGTCTTATTCGTGGAATTTGATGATTGCGATTTTGGTATTGTGAATTTGTGTTCTTTGATTAATTAATTATGTTTCTAATTCATAGTTTTTTCCTTTTGCAGCTACTGAATGGGTTAAGGGAAAGCAAATGGAGGAGGTTTTAACCATTAAGAACACGTGAGTAGCCTTTGAATTCTTGAATACTTTTATTGTATGCTTTTGTTTTTGTTCTTGCCGTGATTTGTGTATTATTTGATTTATTTGTTCATTATATTATCTTTTTCAAAGTTATAATTGGGTGGAGAATAGTTATGCGTTTGAGAATATTGTATATTGATAAAAATGCCATTTTAAGCACGGAAACTGTTCTGAATTGTAGCAAGTTTTAATTTTTTTCCCCTTTCCCATGCTCATCAAATTTTAAGCTCTAGGCTTTACAATTCTTCATCTTCAGACTTCAGCTTTTGTGCCTGAAATTGAAGAAATGGTAAATGAATTATGTAGTAGAAAGCAAATATGCTGGTTAATTAGTGTTAATATATATTTGGATGGTTTAATGCATGTTTGGCATCAGTGAGTTTGTGAGAATCGCGGCAAGCCACCATGATTTTGCACAAACAGTACAACAGTGACTGTGATTCTAACAAACCTACCTTGATTTCAAACATTTGGTGTTGGAAGATTTGGTTTAGTTATTTTTATATATGCCTCCGCCTTCTTATCTCCTATTAGAACGAGTTGATGAATGATAAATCTAAGGACTGCTTAAGAATATTTGCATCTTTTGTTGTTATGTTTGGAACTTTTCATTTCTGAATCGTGCCCACCACTAGGATTTTAATCTTACTTCTAGATGATCATGATTCTAGCTTTTGTAATGCTTCCATGACTGGTTGTTATGGTCTGTCTGTTAGTTTTTGAAGTGACACATAATTAATGTCCTGCAGTGAGATTGCAAAGCATCTTTCACTCCCACCTGTTAAGCTTCACTGCAGCATGCTTGCTGAGGATGCTATAAAAGCAGCTGTTAAAGATTATGAAGCTAAGCGAGCCTCGGCTAGGGCAGGCACATCAACAACCACTGGCGACAAATCTGCCACTGCATGATTTCTTCCATTGCAGGAATGATGATGAAAAATAAAATAATTAGTATGATTCTCCAATGGTGCTAATGAGTTGATTGCACATCATTAGAACATCTTCTTTAGTCAGACTTTTCTTGATTGGAGCTCGGCAGCTATAATTGTTTGTTATTTGCATAATAGTTTGTTATAATAGTTTGTTGTTTGCATGGTTTGTTTGTAGGAGAATCACATAATATATTTTTGTTAAAATATGTACACAATACAATCATTATATGTACATGTAATATTTGGAAGTCCACGACTTTATCCTTACTGAAGTTGAATCATACTACACGATTTTGTTTGGGAACCATATTTTGTGATAGAAATCTGGTGTATTATTACGAATATACAAGGATGAATTCCCGTAATTTCTAAAAGAGAAAACAGACATCAAACCTTCAAAGGTTTGCACACCTCTGTTGTATGGCCAGCCCCAAAATCTTCTCAAATGCTTTACCTCTTCGACTCTTCCTCTCAATCCATCTTCTTTTATTTCTTTTATTTTGGTATATTGGTGACACGTCTCACCAAAAGACTCTCGCCGATAGACAAGCAGACACTCACCAAAGTCACCGGTGTTTGTCCGTAATCCAAGAATTCAGATTCCAGTTGTAAGGAATCTAACATTCACGCCTTTGTAATATTGATCATTGAATCAAAGATTAAATGATTTAAAATAATACAGATTCTTTTTAATAATTCAAAATATTAATCAAGCTTGAATTTTGACTCGGATTTTGGTCGAAGGATCATCAATATCCTAGTAAATACAGGAATTTGGGTCAGTCATCCAAACAAAGTGCATCTCTCTTTCTTGCAATCCATCCTGTGTTATTTCTTTTATATTAATGACTCGTCTTCTCAGCAAACCGTTATAAATTTTGAATTTTGATTGTCTGATTTTAATATAAAGATTATTAATATCTTAATTACGTGAATGCAAGAATTCGAATCTATCATTCAAACATAAAACACATCTCTAATATGAAAATATAAATTATACCGCAAAATAGTAAATTTGTATTTGACTATAAGTCTAAGAGTTTACTTAATATCAAAATAATATACACAGATGCAAGTCTAAGAGTTTATCTAATATTAAAATAATATATAAAAGATATAATATAATTAAAATAATAATAATTAAATATTTAATCTCCATAATAAATAAATAAAAGTTTTTATTGTAGATATAGATAAACTTCAACCCTAACCTAATCTTAAAATTTAAATTTTAAAGAGTATATGATCTATTCTAGATTTGATATTTAGAATAGAGCTGCCCAGACGATAAACGCTACTACTAGGGTAACTAGAAAGCAAAAGGCCACGCGCCGTATTGGCGCGTTCAAGTAAAATAGAGTTTAGCTCTGACGAAAAGCGATCGATAGATCCTGGTCTTCACTGGCACGTGCGCCGCCCTCAACAACTTCGATCATTTGTATTGTATCTTCATCTCCATTCTCCGCACCTTCCTCTTCTCTCCTTATCCTCACATGCTTTCCAAGGTAGTATTATGTTAATTATTATCAATAATCATTACCATGATTCCTTCGTTTATCATTTTACTAATCTCGCATGTTTCCCATTCCCTTATTGCTTAGGTTGGACTTGGTCTCCAAATAAATTGAATTCTATCAAATCCAAATCCCCGTTTCCTCCTTTGTTGATGCACTATTCAATCTCAGCCTTCCGTTTTTTGGTCAAATATTTTTTTTTCATCGTCAAATTATTGAAACTCCATTCACAATTTGTAAAAATGTTATTTATTTATTTAGAATTATGTAAAATTGGCTTCTCAATTGTCGAATTTGCTATCTTTAGGTATACAACCGTTATTAATTATTGCTGTAAAATGAAATATAAATAACAAAATATATAAAAAAGTCTATGTATCTGGTAAATTTTAGATAAGATATTCGACTGTCGACTATTAAGATTTTTTTTTGGGTTTATATTTCATTGTGCACAGAGTATTTAATTAATTTAATACTGTATTTGTTATTGTTATTATTATTTATTGAAGTAGGAGTGGATAATAAAAAGTTAATGTTGGTTGTTTGTTTGTTTCAATGTAGGATAGGACCAGTAAGCAGTAGCCAAATATAGATAGGGAAGTGGCGGAGGGAGTTTGGTGGGGTTAATTAGGAGAGAGTTTGTTTGAGTGGTGTGTAAGTTTTTATTTATTTAATATAAATAAATAAATATGGCTGATTTGGTTGAAGAGGAACAACAACAAGTTATTGGAATTAACGAAGAGGGACAGAATAAGGTGGTAACTGAGTCTGAGGAGAACAACAAACGCTTACATTTAGAGGGTCAGGGAGAAAAAGACATGCCTCCTGCTTCGGGTAATTCCATTCATAGATCAAGTTCAAGGCCTCAACTTGATGTTAGCAAAGCTGAAATTCAATCAAATGTGGAGGATAAGTATCCCACCATTTTGTTGCCTAATCAATCTGATGATTTGTCTCACCTTGCTCTTGATATTGGAGGTATGTATGTATGTTTCAATTAATGATATCATGATTATTGCTGATGTATAGTTTGGTGTTTTTGTTTTTCATTTTGTTCATTAAATTGTTTGTGTTATTATGATATTTGTTCTGTTCCTTTTGTGGCTATACGTGATTTTTGTTGTGTTTTACTTCCATTTTTTAGGTGGGAATTAGAGCTAGCATTTTGGGTTTAATTAGTATACTATCTGCCATAAAGCAACTGCCATATTTTTAGGAACTTTCCTTTTTCAGCCCAAGATTTTTTTTTGTTCTCTTTGCTTCTTGTTTTTTATGTCATTCTTTTAGTCATAAAATAACTGTCATCTTTTAAAGAACTTTTAGTATCAGAAATATGCCCAAAACTGAATCTGTCTCATCATATGTGCAGGATCTCTGATAAAGTTGGTATACTTTTCAAGACACGAAGGCCACTCAGATGATGATAAAAGGAAGAAAAGTTTGAAGGAGCGGTTAGGGCTTTCTAATGGTAACAGGAGAAGCTTTCCTATTCTCGGTGGAAGGCTTCACTTTGTGAAGTTTGAAACAGGAAAGATCAATGAATGCTTAGATTTCATTCATTCAAAGCAGCTTCACTGTGGTGGTATATAGTCCGCTATAATAGTACTGTGCATTTAAATACCATTTTGTAATTTTGATAGTTCCATGTGTTCATTCAATTACATTCAACATTGCTTAAAAAATTTAGCGCATCAGTACAACTTAGTGTACTTATGATTATGGATTTTTTCTCTTGCTTATAGGGTTGGAGTCACGTTACTCTGATGCTGCGGCTGATCAAAATGCCATAATTAAGGTAACTTTAAGTCTTCGTGTTTTTTTTGGTTATCCAGAAGCTATGATTTATCTCTTTCTGTTTGGATTATATCTTTTCTTCAAATTATCAATTATAATTTATGAGATTGCAAACATAAAGCTATAACCTTTTGCTACTAATCACATGTGTTAGTAGTTATTGTAAAAATGATAACTGATTTGCTTTACCCTCTCGCATAAAAACCAATATCAAGGATTATTCTGTTCATTTTATTTGTCGTTGGTAGTATTATTTGTAATTGTAACATTACCAGTTCTAGAAAGCTTTCAAAATGGATACCTTTGCACCCCCTTTTTTGCTTGTCTTCCTTCTGCTTTGATGCTATGAAGTACTAGACTAATGCATTCATTTTGTGACAAAGGCTACTGGAGGTGGAGCATACAAGTATACTGACCTTTTCAAAGAAAGACTTGGGGTTAGTCTTGACAAAGAAGATGAAATGGATTGTCTTGTGGCCGGAGCAAATTTCTTGCTTAAGGTGGATGCCTGTTTTAAAATACTCTTTTTGTATGCATTTTATTTAACCAGTTTGTTACGGAGGATGTATTGTTTCTTTGAATAGTTATTCTGCATCTCACTTATTCAAATGAATAATCAGAAATAAATAATTAACAAAGGAAGACAGTCGTCTGTCTGACTTTGCTTGGCTAGACTTGACTACCGTTATATTTACAATTTGGTTCAAGCAACAAGTGTAAAATTTTATGTAGGAGTTTTTATATAGCTATAGTTGACAATTGCTCGTTACTGTTTTCCTTAACTTATCAATATATTTTGCTACTAACCAAGATCTGATTGAGAACTTTGTTGGTCCTTTCCTATTATCATAAATCAAGCTCCGCCGTTTAGTTTGGAATTTGTGAACAGATTGTGCTACGCTACTCATTCATTCTTTTTGACTGATCTATGCTATATATTTTTCTTTATCCCATGATATCTCTGATTAGAAGTTCTACCACTTCTTAGTAGGCAATTCGTCATGAAGCTTTCACACACATGGAGGGCCAGAAAGAGTTTGTTCAAATTGACCATAATGATATGTTCCCT
Source organism: Cicer arietinum (assembly GCF_000331145.2). NCBI lineage: Eukaryota > Viridiplantae > Streptophyta > Magnoliopsida > Fabales > Fabaceae > Cicer > Cicer arietinum. Next base: position 62,312,202 of record NC_021164.2, read on the forward strand.
TATCTTCTAGTTAATGTTGGATCAGGCGTTAGTATGATCAAGGTGCATTTTTCTTGTTTGCTAATTTTATCACACTTTTGATCTCTTTGGACTATGCATGATAAAGGCATGTAAAGGACAAATGTTGAGGTTAATGATACATTCTTTTATTTCTTATAGGTTGATGGGGATGGGAAGTTTGAGAGGGTTAGTGGGACAAATGTTGGTGGTGGTACTTATTGGGGCCTGGGAAGACTGTTAACAAAGTGCAAAAGGTAATTTGCACGAGACTTGTCATTATTTTGTTCTATTGCTATGTATAAACTATTGACAAGGTGTTCTGTTGCAATGAATTCAAGCTTTGATGAGTTGCTTGAGCTGAGCCAGAAAGGAGATAACAGAACTATTGACATGCTTGTTGGGGACATTTATGGTGGTTTGGATTATTCTAAGGTAAATTTTGCAGTTGATCTTGTTCTAATATATATATATATGTAGAGAGAGAGAGAGAGCGATTAACTTTATAAAGTAGATAAATATGAACAAGTTGATAATTTTTTATCAATCAACATATATGAGTATTCTCTGGTGTTAAATGATTCTAGATTGGCCTGTCGGCTTCCACTATTGCTTCAAGTTTTGGAAAAACAATATCCGAAACAAAGGAGCTTGAAAACTACAGACCTGAAGACATATCACTCTCTCTTCTACGGATGATTTCATACAATATTGGCCAGGTGAGCTGACAATTATTATTTTATCCATTTTAGTTCATAAATATCCGCTGGCAAAACTGTTCTTATCCAATTATCTACTCCATTATTAAAAAAAATGTTAAGTTTATAAATTAGACATGTAAAGTTATGAAGTTCTTTGTATTTAGTTTATTTATTGAATGTCATCTAATTTTACTTTAAGTACACGTGTTATCAGGATTCCCCTTTCAGGAATTCCAAGGTTCTATTCAATTATCTGTTGTTCTTCCAGCAAATATCTGACAATTTCGTGTTCTTTTCATCCCTGTAGATAGCTTACTTGAATGCATTACGATTTCGGTTGAAGAGAATATTTTTTGGAGGATTTTTTATCAGGGGTCATGCTTATACCATGGACACTATTTCTTTTGCCGTTCAATTCTGGTACATATAATGCCTAAGTGTTTGATTTAACTAATTTTTTTCTTTTAAAGTAAATTACTACAATTACTATATTGACTTGCAACTTATATAATTTTTCATTTAGGTCTAATGGGGATGCACAAGCAATGTTTTTGCGACATGAAGGCTTTCTTGGAGCTTTAGGTGCATTTATGAGTTATGAAAAGCATGGTTTAGATGACCTCATGGTGCATCAGTTAGTTGAAAGGTTTCCAATGGGTGCTCCGTATACTGGAGGCAAGATTCATGGCCCGCCACTTGGAGATCTGAATGAGAAGGCGAGTGATAGGAATTGGAAATATCTAATTTGTGCTGTTTGCCTGCCTGAGATAATTGGTTGTTCTTGTTATGAAGTTAGCGTGTTTAATTTTGCTTAGTTTTTCCACGGAAAGCTAATTCTAACAACCATAACGCTGAAGTCAATTTAATAAGTGTTTTTTAGTGTGCATCGATTGCTTTACCATCAGGAAGTCCCCATTTTCCCCCTAAGTGGCTTCTCTTGTAGTTGCAATAGTTTTATAACTACTGTAACTCCACTAATAAGATTCTCTTGAATGACTTTTAATTTCACCCCTACAGAATCATATTCAACTGAGTTGGATTTGGAATAACTGCCTACCTACTTGAGTAGCTAGTAAAGAAAGAAAGTTGAACATAGTAAAGTACCTCTTGGCATGAAATTATAATTTGAAATGAAGTACAATTTGTTATACTTCAGAAAAGCTTATATTTCCTGTGGTATGATTTGTTTAAAATAAACAAATAGTCACATTGTAGATATTAACACACTTATAATTATAATTCATAGAATGAGAGTGAGTGATGGTTACGTTTGTACCTTACAACAAGTATACTTGTGCAGCAAATGAGCTTGTTTGATAAAGCTATTGGTCTGAATTATTGATAGATTGATTTTATCATTTCTTGTAGATTCTTCTAGACGGTAATAACTCTCTCTGATGTGCCAGAGTTATTTGCTTCGCTTTTTTCCCCTTAAATTTATAAGTGGCTCTATCTAATAGATTTTTTTTAAGTGATTTGGATGTTCCAATGCAGATTTCGTGGATGGAGAAATTCTTGCAAAAGGGAACTGAAATTACTGCGCCTGTTCCAATGACTCCTGTTGCTGGTACTACTGGACTTGGGGGTTTTGAAGTTCCTTTGTCAAAAGGAAGTGCTCTGCGATCTGATGCAAGTGCTCTAAATGTTGGTGTTCTCCATCTAGTGCCAACTTTGGAAGTGTTTCCGTTGTTAGCTGACCCAAAATTGTAAGGATGGTTGTGGAATGTGCTGGCTCCTCTTAGATTGAACACTTTACATATATTGAGCCGCCCTTGAGTTAGTATGTTCCGGTCATTTATGTTGCCAAAGATGGCAATAGAGAACTATATATGTGTATGTTTATGTTAATACATGAATGTATGCATACTCATATATAGTTGTTTATTGCAAGAACAGATCTTGACCACTAGATTGTTTACACTAATTTGTAATCTTCACCATCCATGTAGGGTCTAATCTAATGGTCAAGATTTGATCCACTCTTATCGCTTATATTCCACCTCATACTTAATAACTATCATACTTAAGGCAATCCTATGTTATCGCTTTTCTTATTCTGTTTTTTAAAACTAATAATAAATTCTATCTATCAGATATGAGCCCAATACAATTGATCTTGCAGATCCCAGTGAATTAGAGTAAGCTAATTACTGTTAATTATTGCTCAATTAAGGCTTCATAGTTTCTTGTGTTTCTTCTGTAGCTAACACAATTTGTATCTATGTAGATATTGGCTCACTATTTTGTCGGAGCACTTGCCGGATCTTGTGGACAAGGTAGTAAACTAATGTCGTCGTGAAAGTTCAAATCCCTGGTTTCATGCTTGTGTCTCTTTTATTGCATAAACAAAGTAAAATTGGAAATATCCATCTATGAAAGAAACTAAACTCTAAAGATAACTTTAGGTTTCTGCTTGCAATAAAGATAACCCCTTGCATCAACAAAAGTGATAATATAACAATGTTACCTCTAATCATTTTTCACTTCTGTCAAGACATATTTTATATTAATAAATAAAAAGAGAAGTGCGAAAGAAAACCATAAGATTCTCTCCTTAAAGAAATCCAGAAACTCAAACACCAGGGAAAACATGAAAACCTTATCGACTAGGCCAGGCTTGTCTGTCTGTCTCCATGTCCATAAAAAAAAAATACTAGAGCCCCAAAAATATTACCCAAGCACCAGAGGCCAAAATGATAAAAAATTTCCCATATAAAAGGTTGCACAAGAAAGTTACTTTATTAGACGCGGTTTTCCTCCTGAAGAATGTACCCAATGACCATTTAGATTCTATTGAATGAGAAAAAAATATTGAGTGTCATGTTGAATAATCCGTGTGTTTCAACTACACAACGGAAGTTCTTTATATAGACTATGAGTGATAAGTACACATAATGACTGGAATACTTACAGATTTTCTATTTATTTACATTCTAATATTTTATTTTCAACAGATTCCAAATTGTTGAAGAGCTTTTTCTCTCATCAATGGCCTTAAACCTCTGACATCTAACAGACATAATAGTTTATTAGTTTATTGGATGACTCAATTTCACCAAAAGTACCGGAGAGTCTTTGACATAATTACCTCACAGGTGGACTGTGTTAATATAATATTAAGTAGTCTCAGAATCAGATAGAACTTTAGAACTTCAATATAAACACTCAGAAGGAAGGATTTTATGTGATATGTGAACCTAAGAGTTATTGAATGGTTGGCATTTTATTTATTGCGCTAAAATGTTATATTTATAATTTGGCTTTATAATTTTCCTGTCAATCAATGGGGGCACAGTCTGTACTTGCTCTTGTAAACAATTTGCATTGAGTTTTACTTCATTGTTCAGTTGTACTCTGTTGCCCCTCCTTTCGTTGGAAGTAGTGTGTGAAAAGACAAATTATCAAGTTCTAATGTAGTTTACGATTGTGACATAAATAGGCTGTTGCTAGTGAAGGTGGAACTGATGATGCCAAAAGAAGGGGTGATGCTTTTGCTCGTGCATTTTCTGCCCACTTGTCAAGGTAATATTGGCAAATGATTCCTGCTTTGATGATTTAGTATCATTATTGAGGCATGTATATTTTTAGTTATCCTGATGCAAACTAGGTGTAAGAACAAATGGAGAGTTTTTTTATCTGTTATCTTTAGGGCTTATTTGTTACACTTACATAAAAAAGTAATTTTAGTATTCAATAGTTTAGCGATTATTTTTTTTTTGAGATTTTTGAGAAAACTAGAAGTTGTTCTGTATTTATCTGACGTAGTGAAAATGATTTTTATAAAAATAATTTTTTTGAGAAGCTACTATGATTTTTTAGATGATCAGCATGTTTGATACAACTTATTTTGTAAAAAAAATCACTTTTAAAAGTTTTCATCTGTTTATTACATCTCTTTGAAAAAATGAGAATATTAAGAAAAAGAATTTAAAAATTGCTTCAAATGAGAAGAGCTTTTCAAAAAAATCATTACGTAACTGAATTTTTTGTTAAAAAATTATTTTCATTACGGCAGAAATACAAAACAGCTTCTGCTTTTTTTTTTAAATCTATAAAAAGTAATCTCTAAATTATTGAGTACTAAAACCGTGTTTTTATAATCTGTAACAAACGGGACCAATATTTAGATTCTCATTTTTTCTAAAAGGTGTAACTAACAAAGGAACATCAATTGGTTAGTGGGTCAAGCACTCTTGCAGTGTGTTTCATGGTTTTTGAGAAACTTGTGTCAACAAAAAGATATGTACGAGAAAGAACTTTAGTTGCCCAATACCATGATTCTATTTTGTGTATGTAATATATACACGATCCTATCAAAATTGCTAAAATTCACAACATTGGCTAGTTTGGTCTCCTTTTACCTTATACTATTCCTGTTTTCTTAATCAGTAGTGTCTCTTTTCCTACTGAAGCATATTAGCATGTGAAGAGAAAGGCCTATGAGTTAGGGATGTTGTGTTTGACTTAAAATAGGTACTAGAATGAGAGGATAATTTTTCTTAATATGAAATTCTTTGAATCAGAAGACACATTCTATTCAATGATCCTAGTATCGTAAGTTAAAGAGAATAGGGGAAAGTAGTAGAGTCAAAACCAAATTTGTTGCGGTTCCGTGACATCATGGGAATTGTATCAGCTCTTAAAGTCAAGCTGTAAGTTTTATCCCCTGATCTTCTTCCAAGTACACTCGGCAAGCTCCCACTGGCTTGAATCACTACAGAAATTGGGTGTTTTTTCCCTCACAAGAACACAATCGAGAAACTTTCTCATTTGAATCCCTTAAACCGAGTTTAGATCATGAATCCCACTCTTCAACTTTCAGAGTTTCACCTTCCAGATCATGAATCTCACAGGATATAAAATGTAAAATTGCTCATAGAACTGCAATTTTTTGTGAACATTCATTAAATTAGTGTTTCAGCCGAAGCTCAAATTGGGTTGACTACGAAGTAGAGTTGATAAAATTCAACTCAAACCTCTTGTGAAGGGTAGGTTGTTGAAACATGAAGTTCACAAATCTCAATCCTTTTGGATAAGTTTTGTTATATTATTGACTAGCTGTATTCATTACATTTAATAAATATTTTGAATTTCATGGATTTTATTTGGTTTAATCTTCTTTCATTAATCAACTTCCATACCAACTGAATAGGTTAATGGAGGAGCCTTCTGCATACGGGAAGTTAGGTTTGGCCAATCTATTGGAAATGAGGGAAGAGTGCTTGAGGGAATTCCAGTTTGTTGATGCCTACAGAAGTATAAAGCAGAGGTAGTTATGTTTTTTTTTTTTTAATTTAAATCTCTTCTTGGACTATGTTTTTCCAAAAGCAATTAACTTAAGCTCAACTCAGGTAGACTATGATTCTATGAAAAAGGATGTTGTATACTAGTCCGCTGAAACACACAAAGACCTCATGCTCATCTCTTTGCATTATTCAATGAATATATGAGGATTCACTTCTAAATTTTCATTTGCACAAAAACTTAAAAGGGTGAATTTAGTTTCTTGACTCTTACGGTGTATTTACTACTTTCTTTGTAGCTCCCATTTTTATTACCCGTTCTCTTAATACTAATGCGTACAAAGAATTTTTTAAAGACCCTATCAGAAATCTAAATAGCATTCTATGATTGTTTTAGGAGCATCAGTTACCTACCTTCCTTACTTGGACATTTCTACTTTCTCGTATTGAATTATTTTTCTTTTTCTTTTTTTTATAAAACATACTCCCTTGTGCAAAAATAATTCATCAAGATTTCTTTGAAATTAAAATTAATTAATTGGACCTTACCATTGTAATAGCCATAATGACTTGAGATGGAAATTGTGATTTTTTTAAATGTTCATACATATCATATAAGCTTTCAACTTGGTCTTTGAATTAGAAAAACAAATTTAAAAGCAACTTGTGGTGTCTTGGGTGGATCATATGTGCAATACACAAATTAGTGCTCGCCCACATATGCAGAGAAGCTGTTGCCACAACTAGAATCCATGACCACTAATCACAAGACATCAACTTCACGGTTGTGCCAAGGCTCTCCTCTTTTTGAAAATCTAAAAAAGTTATTTGTAGAAGAAATTTCTTCTTGAAATGTGAACATGAATTGATTTATATTTTGTTTTCACATATTTATTCTCCTGACATTTATATTGGTGTGGTTTGTATGTGTATAATAGGGAAAATGAGGCATCACTTGCTGTTTTGCCTGACTTGTTTGTGGAACTTGATAGCATGGATGAGGTATGCCTGAACAATACTACAATCCTCTGAATTTAACATATTTGTAGGAGTCATTATTCATTCTTTCATGTGTAGTACTTTGATTGGTTAAGTAATTAATGTATCATCACTCCTTTTTAAGCGTGTGTTTGATCTAAAGTGACAAAAATTGATTATAGTTAAAAGTGAGTTCAATATAAAATGATTTTTGGATATATTCAAAGTGAGCTTAACACTAATTTTTATGTAAAAATCACGTTTGGATTTAAAAGTTACGTATTCTAGCTTCAAGTTAGAATCAATTCCGGAGATAAAATCAATTCTACTCGATTACACCCTAACATGTCAAAATCAATTTTACACCTCCAAAATTGATTGACTCCTTCAATAGTGGACCAAACATATAACTGAATTAGTTATTTAAATGTTGATGCCATGCTGGCTCATTCACGAACAAGTTTGTAGTCTTTCTGCTTCTCCTATGTGCTTAAGCTACTCTAGCTTATAATAAATCTTGTTGCTGCGAGTAATATGAAACTCTTTTGTTTTAGGAAACGAGGCTGCTTACTCTCATTGAAGGTGTTCTTGCTGCAAACATTTTTGACTGGGGATCTCGTGCATGTGTGGATCTCTATCATAAAGGAACAATTATTGAAATTTACAGAATGAGTCGCAATAAAATGCGCAGACCTTGGCGGGTAGGTGGATTTAAGCATATCTATTGATGAGGTTAATCATGTTTTGAATTTTGGATTTGTTCATCATAGTTGATTGTTTAATACCAAGACAACTTTTACTGATCTAGGTGGATGATTTTGATGTCTTCAAAGAAAGAATGTTAAGGACCGGAGACAAGAAAAGGCCCCCTCATAGAAGAGCTTTGCTTTTTGTTGATAATTCAGGTGCTGACATTGTTCTAGGGATGCTTCCACTGGCAAGGGAGCTCCTCCGTCGTGGAACTGAAGTGAGTTGACATTCTAGTTTCTATATTTTGGAAATGCTAAAATTTTTGCATAGGACTTTCTATGTGTTTTTGATCTAAAGCACTCCCCTTCCAAAAAAAATTATTAACTTCATTTGAGTTTATTGAATTTAAACTTAGTAATTTTAATATATGGATCACTTACATTCCAATTGTAGTGGTTGTTAAATCTCCTAAGTCAAATATGCCTGCTTGCTCAAATTTCCCCCTTTTGGTGTGGTTTTTCACTTAGTTTTATGATTTCTCTTATGACAATATTATGATTGATTGATAGAATACAGACATTATGCTGTAGCTGACTGGCTTTATATTCTGCACATGCATGTGTTGCTTTAGTGTGTGTTTGGTTATGCGATGATTAAAATTGATTTTGGGTGTATTGGTTTTGTAAAATTGATTTTACTTAAAAGTGAGTTGAATGTTAAGTGATTTACGTTTGGATACGTTTAAAGTAAAAATGAGTTCAAGATTAAATTTCAGTTTAAAATTCGCATTTTGACTCAAAAGCTACAAATTCTAGCTTCCAGTTAGAATCAATTCTGCGCGAAATCATTCAAATATGGCAAAATCAATTATACAACTCCAAAACTGATTTTAGCCCCTCCGAAATTGAAATTTGAAACCAAACATGCACTTAGTTAGCTTCTGTAATACTTCAGTTAAATAGAGTCTAGCTAGTTTGTTATTACAGTAAATAACAGCCTATTAAGCTTAGTCAGGTTACAAATACCTGCAATTACACTCTGTACTTGGTAATAATTTTCAGAAAGCCTATCTTTCTTTGAATTCCTCTACACGAATTTCTACAATTGACATTTGCTGGTACTTTGGCTGATATTCAAATACAATCACTTTGGACTATGTCTGTAAATTTTGCTGTTACCATGATAACAACGAACACGTCTTGCAGGTAGTTCTGGTTGCAAACTCGCTTCCTGCTTTAAATGATGTGACAGCAATGGAGCTTCCTGATATTGTAGCTGAGGCTGCCAAGGTTTGTCTATTTTTGTGAACTCTTATCAGTCTCTATTTTGTTTTCATGTTTAAGGAGCCCGCTTATACTCAACTGAATGTTGTTGGATTCAGTTACATCTCTTCATTATGCCGTCCTCCCTCGTGCTGCACTAGCTAGAGTCATAGTGATTAATGAAGAATCCTCCTGGATTTAATCTTTATTTTCATTTTGATAGAATTTGATTCAAAATCTACTAATGTAGAAGAAATTTCTCTTTATTGAACAAAATCTCTATTACACCCAGGTTGGTTCTTTCCCAATATGATTTCCTCCTCCGAAACCCATAATGATCCTTAATTCAGCCTATCGTCACTCACTGTCTAAATGACTCCCTAATTAACTCATTCTTCTAATTAAGAATGTTATCTAACATTATGCTATGAAAACCTCAATTTCCTAATGCGCTGATTTTAATGGAAGCAAACACCTTCCTATGTCAGTCCTCATTTTCAAATCATTTATTCCTTCGTCACTACATCTAAACTACCCTTTCTTTGTCTTTTCTTCAATCAACTAAAATTGCTGCATTGATTTATGAAATGGGATATGAATATTTACATTTTATTTTCTTGTCTCGTAGACCTTCCTTTACCATCAAAATAAAATGGCATAGCATTCTATGTGAATTCCCAAAGAATGACTAGAGTTCATTTGTTCAATGTCAAGTATCTCCGAAAAGAGTTGTCAGAAGTTCACAATATCATTGACATTATAGTAAACGTTCTTTTGTTGATGTTGCTATGATCTAACAATCCTTTGGTGAAACTAATCTTCTTGTTTGCAGCATTGTGACATTCTAAGGCGAGCTGCTGAAGCTGGAGGCTTGCTTGTTGATGCAATGATTAATACAGACAGCTCTAAAGAAAATTCATCTTCGGTTCCCTTGATGGTTGTTGAAAATGGGTGTGGTAGCCCATGTATAGACTTAAGACAAGTCAGCTCTGAGTTGGCTGCTGCTGCAAAAGATGCCGATTTGGTGGGAGAATCCTTCCCTTTTTGATAAAATCACTTTGTATTTAAGAATATCATGGTGAAATTTATTCTAATTAAGCTTTTATTATCTGCAGATAATTTTGGAAGGGATGGGTAGAGCTCTGCATACTAACCTCTATGCTCAATTTAAATGCGATGCTTTGAAGGTAATCGTCCTTAAGTTAATGGTTATTTTAACAGTCAGATGAATTTAATTTAGCAGTCAGATGAATTTAATTTTAACAGTCAGATGAATTTAATTTAGCTTATTTTCATCATTTGGTTTTGGTTTAGTATGTACTTAGCTAAGCCAATACTTTACTGTCCTCTTTTGTGTTGATGATCATCTTGTGTTTAGGATTCCACTACTTCGAGAGCTGTTCCATGGTTTTATGAATTGATCAGAATTCTTATGGTTTCTCTTTCTCATCTGTCATCCATATATACACTGAATTTTTCCGCTGCTTGCATGCATGAGATGCCACTGTTGATGAGAGGGAATAACTTTAAATGGATAGATTTTGACACATTCTTTTTCATTTTTTATTTATCTATTTTAAACACTTTTGGCAGCTTGCAATGGTGAAAAATCAAAGATTGGCTGAAAAATTGATTAAAGGGAACATATATGACTGTATTTGCAAATACCAGCCTGCTAGTTGAAAGCATAAACGAGCTGATTGTGTAATTTAAGCTTCTAGGAGAAGGAACATATGTTCAAGTAATCTTACATATGCATCTTGTTTTTGTACAGTTTCACTGTCACGTTTTGTTTTAGTTTAGAAATTTTCGACTGGTTGCCTGGATGGAATGTCTGGGGGAATAGTTGTTATAATGTAGCATTTTAACCCTAGCTCCATTCAACTATGTTGTCCATAATAATTTTATGGATGGTTGAAACAGTAATTTCTTTTTTATTATTTATTTATGAAATCACTTATGGGACTTCAAAAGGTGTTTAGTTATAACAGCATTGTTGAGGTGAGGTGAAGGTTATGGGACTTCAAAACTTTGAAATATACGTGAAATTTTCAAAAGGTTTTGAAAATAGTAATTTTGAAACGAAATATTAGTTTTTAAAATTTTTGATGAAGATGAAAGTTTTGAAAATTTTGAAGATGCTGAATATTTCAAAATGTCTTTTTATTTATTTAAATATTACATTAATTTTTTAAAATATATTTGCGATATAGATACTAATTAAATTTGGTATCTTTTTTAATTAATATATTTTTTTAAATTGAATCAAAGTATGAGTGGAGTATGGTGAAGTCTTTATTACATTGACTATAGGTTTTATTGATAAATTCATGATTGATAAGATAATATTAAAAATAATTAATATTATTAATTTTAAATGTATAAATATGTCATGATGAATCTTATTGGAGTACATTGTCGTTAGTTTAAACAGAAGATTGATTTTGTTATCTTCGAATGATGTAAACACTATCCTCAAGCAAAATGGCATCATGCATCTGCTTATGAAATTTGGCTCTATATTATGTTCATGAACCCTTTCATTGTTTGTCCGCATATAGATTTAAGAAAGTGTTTATAAAAATAAAAGGCAATTTAATAAATTAAAATTCAACTTAATATGTGACAAATATAAAAAAATTATAATATGATAATACGTATAAATATCTCAATTGCCTCGTATTATGAATAACTTCATCTCTCATTATTATATAACACCATCAATATAGTTGTATTTCATGTATAATTCCGGCAACACGCTATATAAGAGAACAAGCTAACATACTTTGTCTCGATTCGAGTGTGAGTTTTGTCGGCTAAAATAGTGTTTCCAACTAAGTACAAAAGATATGTTCTTGCAGTATACTCAACTGATTAGTTTGGATGAGATTGTTGTATGCTCTTCCGGTGTATATTGAGCACATTTGTTAAAATTTATCATAATAATTGCTTTTTACATTATTGACACACAACAACTCATGTGTTGTAACGCAATCATAATATTATTATTATTCATATTTGTTGGTGCACTAAAGAACCTATCATATGGAGGAGTGTGCAAAAGAGTCGTGAGATGTTGAATGTGATGGTCATCTCCCTAAATGGCTTGTGCAACGAATTGGTCTTTTTATTCCACATTTCTACGAAGGTAAATATGAGACCAACAACAATCATTGTCGAATAAGCTTAAGACAACAACATTAATAAAGATTCTTGAATTCAATGTTCTACAATATCAAATATGTCTGCTACAAACTTCTTCAATTTTAGATTGTGTGTGGATCACCTTTAATAGACCACAGTTCTTCAAGTAATTAAAAAACATAAATAATGTATTAAATTTTAAAAAATATACTAAATATAATATACTTATTCTTAATTAAAAAAAAACTTAATTAATTAAAATATGCATCTCCTTTTCAAATTCTACGACATGGTGTTCATATTGTGTCAACATCGGTGTGACAATGGGTCCTCTAGGGAATCCACAGTGTTGGACCAGCTCTTTGGTTGTCTGCTCATTTGTTTCCACATCCTCCTCTCTTGCCTCATACTCACGATGGTTCATTTGCTCATGGTGGTCAATATGTTCAAACTCTTAAACATCATTGTCAAGTTCTTGACACCGCGCCTAAGACGATGTTAACGAGGTGGAAAGTTATTCTTATACATTTGTCAATTAGATACCGTAGATGGAACTCTCTCGTTTATGATAGTGCAAATGATTTCTTTATTTATGTATCTCGCCCTAGTCACTGACATACAAATAATAAAAATAAAATAAACTTATCAGTAATTTGTATATGATATATATTGAAAATTTAGGAAAATTTCAAAAGTTTTATTTTTATTGAAAAAAAAATTTGTTTTTATGGAGCAAATGAACAATAAATTGGGGATGGGGTAGATATCTCAAAAAAATTTCTAGTAACTTTGATATTAAATACTTTAACATCTATTAATATAAATGGTAATTATATTTCAAATAAAATAATATAAAATACATTTAAACAATAAATACACTTTTAAATTGGTTACTTTTTCATATATTTGAGACAAAAACATTCTTATATAAAGGATAATTTACTTTACTTATCTTTACTTTTTTACAACAAAATATTCAAATATCTCACGTTTTCCAACACTCATCTTTCTCTTCCTATTACATCTATCACAATTCTCATGACAATATTTATTTTCCAACACTCATATTTCTCTTCCTATTACATCTACCACAATTCTCATCACAATATTTATTTCTTTATCTGCAAAGGAGTCAATTAGTTATGGGTATTCTCCGATAATCTTCTAAAGAATTAACAATGGTGTAATGTTTTTGTTTTATATTTTGCGCACACTATCAAAACCATATAATTATCAGATAAACCGTTATTTCTAAAAACATGAGAATTTTTTTATTCTTAATTCAGGAAAAATTATAAATTAGTATTCAAATCATCAAAATAATTTATAAAAAATATAATTTATTATCATAAAATTTTATAATTATTATAATTTGAGAAATTAAATTTTTTTTAATAATTTTAAAATTAAAATAATTATTTTCAAATATTAAAATAATAGTTTACCGGACAATTATTTTAGCCTATAATACTCTTGCATATGATTTTCCTTTGGATCCTGCCGGCTGCCGCAGAGTGTTTCAATTTGGAGTTCACACTAGTCCCAAGAAATCTACTTCTTCGTCATAATGCTTGAAATTGGCGGTGCGATCCGGAATTATACGTTATAATATTTTAAAATGTAAATATTGGTTTCCTAATTTGGTATTCTCGTCCTTAAATTTTTGTTCTTTAAATATTTTTTGAAAAAAAATGATTCTTTTAAAAAATTAAAATATAATTAATAATATTTTCTTTTTATTTTTTAAAAACAAAGTATTTATGAAATTAATTTTGACTTTAACTTAATAAATAAAAAATATAAAGATTAAATATTATAAATTTGTTAATTTTTAATCCGTGCACGTAAAACTAACAGAAATAAAATTCAGAACTGAGGGAATACCTTCTTAATTTGTTTTTCTTTGGTACATTGTTGTTGTACATGTGAATGGAAAACTTTGGGACAGATAGAAAATAAGTATTGTGGTGGGGCCGGGCTGATTTGCTTGAAGAGAACCTAACTAAAGAACCAATTTCTGAGTGCACCAATAACGAGGTATAAGGCTTCCAATTTTTTACCATCGATCATCTATAACGCGGAATAAAATGTAATATAAAAAATGTGATTAAAAAAAAAGGGATAAAATGAAAATAAATAATTAAATGAATGTTTAAAAATTTGAAATGTACACATGTCATATTTTATATATAGATATATATTACTCATAATCAAATTGAAACCTAATGATATATCCGTATGAGCAACCACAATTAATATTAGTTTGATTATATCAAATTTTTTTATTAACATAAAAAGAGTTAAATTTTTTAGATTCATTGTATCATGACTCAAGACTTAAGAGAGAGATGACGTGAGTATTTAAAGATCATCCACTAAAGACGTTATCACGTCACTACGATTTTTAAGGTGTGTTTGGATATTTAATTTTGTGAAAGAAAAAAAATGTATTCAAATTGACTACTACATGTGCTGCTGTTTGGGCGATTTGATATTGAGTTAAGTAGTGTAATTTTTTTTTTTAATGTGTGTCTTTTTCTTTCGAAGATTTTTTGACATGTTGTATGTGCCCTTCACCGAGTTGCTCAGTTTAGAAAATAGACCAAAACTCTGGAAAAAAATTAGTTTTCTCTCTGCCTTTTTAAATTCGTCTCGAATTTTTGAGTGGTCATAATATCATATTACAGGTAGTTTTAACAGTCATATTTAGAGAGTATGATACAAGGACATCATAATTGATAGTTTGTCTTGTACAATTTTAAACAATGTCGTGAAACGTTTTCAAAAGAGCGACTTAATTCACAACTCAATCCAAAAATTAATTTCCCAAATATTTTTCCAAAACCTAGAAACAACAATCTACTTGGATTCAAACACGGTAGAGAACCGTTTCAGACCAGATTTTTACCAACCTTTGTCGATTGATATCAATTGTTTTCTTAATTTGTATTCGCATGTTGTTGTATAATGCAACCGACGTAAGAAATTAAAAAAAAAAATATTGGTCCTCACAAGTATTGCATTTTACAACAGCTATATATAGGGAGAAATCAAACACCTAAAAGTAACGACCACATACAACATATTAATAAAAGGTGATATAAATATATCCATGCAAGGAATAGATTGAATAGTAGCTTAAGACAAATTGGAAATTAAAGAAAGTAAAAAAGTTTTTTAAAGGCTGTACGCGTATATAATAAACAATGAAAAAAGTGTATGATCAAGAAGGTGAGTATCTAATTCTATGGCAAAAAAATTACAAAAAAATTATCTAAAAATAGTCACCAAAAAATTTCCCGCTTTAAATAATTTTGAGAAAAACTTGGGCTTTTAAATTTATGTGGTGTTGCTTGGCCTTTTCTTAACTTTGATTTTATTTTATTTTTTAGAAAGAAAGAAGAAAAGAAGATCAAAGAAAGCAACTCAAGTAAAAAACATGTAACTTGAGAGTGAAGTATATGTTCGCAGATTAAAGTTTTTCTATCTCAAAAGGTGATACTTATTGTTGTTAATTATTTACAAGACATATACCTATTGAGATACGTACAATGGCATGTGCATATTATACATATACATGGCAAAAAGCAAATAGCCTACACTACACTACAACATTATCGAATTTTGTAATCATATATATACTCATAAGATCCAGTGAATTAATTATATTACTTTTTATTTCTTTGAGGAAAAAGAGTATTTTTTTGTTAAGGACAAACAAAGTGCTTATAACTTTCATGCGATCTAATTATGTGTATACCTGTATAAAGAATTAAATAATTGTCTTCCATAATCCATTGCAGGGGCATTTTTGTGTCATGCTTATTTTTACTACACAATTCATTAGACATATCGATTGTCTATGTAGATCAAATAACCTAATTTTTGAAACATTTTTTATTTATATATTTTCAAATTTAAAATTTCAAGGTTTAAAACTTAGATATTTAAATCTTCGTCAACTAAAATACATATGATTACATAGATAATAATCGCATACAATCCAAATCCGTATTTACCATCCAACAATAAGACTGTATAATTCAGATCCGTATTTACCATCGGACAATAAAGCACTTGATTTTACACTAGACGGCAAAAAGCTAGCTAACAAGTACGTACCTAGAAGAAAGTCAAGTATAGTGAGTAGTAGTAAAATGATAATTAAGATGCTTATGATTGATGAAATTATAATTCATATCTTTGCAAGGAGACAGAAAATGATCACCAATGGAAAACAAAAGACATCACACATAAGTACTAGTAAATAATTAGCTACGGAGTCAGGTGAATGCAGGAACGTGGACACACACAAATTCACTCACTTTATTCACATGCTGCAGCATGTACTGTTATGGATAGGGGTGTGTTCCTCACGCCAACCATATTCTTCCCCGTCCTTCATTGTAAAACCATTTTCATTTTTTTCCTTCAATTTTTTTTTTTTTTAAATTTGACATGCATTAAAGTTTTTTATTTTTTTACAAAAATGTTTTTATTTAATTTATGAAAAATTCTAATAAATCTTTAATGACACTTGTTAAGGAATTAAATATAAATTTTTAATTAAAAATACATTGAGAAAGATCATTTAAAAATTTCACTTTTTATTTCTTGACAAGTGTCTAAAGTTAGACCATTAATTTATTATTGAGAAAGAGAATGTTATTCTATCTTTTAATACTAACAATTGTGTAAATAAATATATAAAAGTATCACACATTTACAATAACTTTTTTTTTACTAATATGGTAATTTTATTACTACAATTATCTTTCCTAATATCTATATTTTGTTAGGTGATATTGTAATAAAAGAAAGATGGATATAAATATATATGATGGAGAGATGTTGATTTCAAGAGTAATTATGAGATAAACAATAAATTTTATTAATTTAAGTGTAAAATCAAAAGTTTATGAGTGAATTAACTCCATAAATTTTTATAAAATTTATAATTATTTAATATATTATTATATAATTTCAAATGAATGTATAATCAAACAATTGTTAAATTATATAACTACAAATTTCATATTTATATATAAAATTTTGTGTGTTTGGCCATGCTTTCCATTTATCATTTATATTAAATTATTAAATAAAATAACTCATAGAATCAATAAATATCAGCTTATTCTTATATATATATATATAATTGGATAAAGATAACATCATATACCGTTTCTCTTTGGGGTGTCACCCTTACTACGAAAGCTTTTCAGTTTATTATTCCCTAATGTTTAAAGAACATCCATCCCCACCAACCCGCCTTGTTGCGGAATATAAGTTCAAAGTTTGAATATAACACTTGCAACCTAATTCGAAACAAGAATAAAGATATACATATTATATTATATATAAGGCCAAACCTATTACTCTACGAAAAAACGTTGCTATATTCTTTTTTTATTTTCCCGGGTAACCTAAAATTGAAGAGTACGATAGCTAGCAGGTCAGAAATTGATTTGAATTTCTTGCAATTCAACGTTCTATTAAACAAAACTCAAATTATACATTTAAAATAATAATATTTTTAAAAAATAATTATATAGAATTAACATTTCAATTAATTTTAACAATAAAATTTGTTCCAATTACACTCAAAAATCAAATATCACTTAATAATAAAAGCTGATGATAGTTTATAAACTACTTTCTTACTCTTAAAAATATTGAAATATTCTTTAAAAAAAAATGGTGAGGTCTACAAGAGAATCAATTTGAATAATACCTTAAAAGATATGGTGGTGCAAAATTAAATTCCAAACAAAATTTAGAATGATGTGTTAAATTAAAGAGTCTAATTGTTTTTGAATTAAAAAAAATAGTAAGAGAAGTATTAAGAAAAGTTCTTGAATACTATCTGTTTTACTATAAAATAATCTAAGCTATGCTGATTTTCATCAGCCTTAATTATTCAAAAATTTGCAATCTTCAGAATTCTTTCTTTGAATATATAAATTATTTCTATATGATTATACAATTTTAAAAATCTGAACGATATGAGTGATTATTTTTGCTTTTTTTAAGGGAAAAAGAGAGAGAGAGAGAGAGAGAGAGAGAGAGAGAGAGAGAGAGAGAGAGAGAGAGAGAGAGAGAGAGAGTGGAGAGAGAGAGGGCGGTGAGTGATTATTTTTGCTTTTTTTAAGGGAAAAAGAGAGAGAGAGAGAGAGAGAGAGAGAGAGAGAGAGAGAGAGAGAGAGGGAGAGGGAGAGAGAGAGAGAGAGAGAGAGAGAGAGAGAAATTGAAGGGAGAGTGAGGGCGCGTGGGAGATTAGAATTGGAATATATGCCTTGCTTGTGGGAGGAGGTGGAGTGGGTCCAAACGATGTGGGGCAATTAAGTAGAGTGCTCTTTCGGTATGCGTAGTATGCATTGTTCTTTATTGGGAACGGGACCCAAATATTCTCTCTACATAGCTTCTGTCACGTCAGATACGACTACAGTGACGTAACTACTACTATTAATGTTTCTACATCCACCAAATCAAAATCAACGCTTCTCATTCATCCAACTCAACAACAACACTCACTGCTTCTCAATCATAACCGTCCATTTTTGTCACTAAAGATTTAGTAGTCAAGCTAAGAAACTAGAGAGACATGGTGAGGCCCACCCTTGTTATCACCGACGGGGTTTTACACACACTACTCTCATCTCACTCACTCCATCACTGCTCTTCTCTTCACCTTTTTCTTCCTTCTTATTCACTTGTCCCGTCCCATGTAGCAAACCACACAACACACATGCAATTGCTAGCTACCTACTATCATATTCTTCTACTTCTCTTCTCACTTAACACACTCAAATTAAATCCTCTCTCATTTTCTTCCTTTCTCTCCTTGCAACAATGCAATGCAATGCCGTTAACAAACTGATACTATACAGTAATGCCACTTATTAGTTTGTTTGTTATTTAATCAAGTACACTGCTTGGTCAGAACCGAACAGAACAGAACAATTAAGTTCCTTCTTTTCAAAACTTGGATTTTGCAATGGGTTTATCTTCCCTTCACGCCTGCATGGAATCATCTGCAGAACATTGGTTGCAGGTATATATTTTTGTTTACATTATGCACACTCACATGATAAAATGCATATGAGAAGCACATTGATTAATATTATATGAACTTCATTAACTTCTCAGTAGTAACACTTGCATTCATCAAATGAATGGTATATAGTAGTTTGTACATTATTTAACATTATTAGATTCATGTGATCATTTGAATTGCTATAGAGTTTAATTTAAAGTACCATGTAGTATGTTGAAATATGTGATCTCTAAAAGGGAAGAAAAATCAAAAGTGATAAGAAGGAAAAATAAAGAGAAAGCTTAGCAAAACAAAATTAACAGAAGCTAGCTACCTAGCTAGAAAGACAACAAAAAGAATGAAAAAGAAAAAGACATATACTCTATCATGTATAATAATCAAACAAGACAAATCAACACATTTTTTTACTTTAACTTTTATCATCATAATACACATTAAAACTTATAGCTTCTTTTATACAAAATGTCAGGGCACAATTCACGAGGAATCTGCAGGAATGGATTCATCATCACCAATATCTGGTGACATGCTAACATGTTCAAGACCAATGATGGATCAAAGGAGGCTAAGACCACCACATGACCAATCACTAAAATGTCCAAGGTGTGATTCAACTCACACCAAATTCTGTTACTACAACAATTACAGTCTCTCTCAGCCTAGGTATTTCTGCAAGACATGTAGAAGGTATTGGACAAAAGGAGGTACCCTTAGAAACATCCCTGTAGGTGGTGGTTGTAGAAAGAACAAGAAAGTTTCTTCCAAAAAATCCAATGATCATAACCACCATTTAGCTAATAACAATAATAATATTCATAATCAACCTCAACAACAACAAATGCCTAATTCATATATTCATCACAACCCTAAAGATCTTCAACTTTCTTTCCCTGATGTTCAATTCTCTCACCTAAGTAACTTACTTGGGACTAATGGAGCATTAGGAAACCCTAATTTCATGGAGAACAAGTATGGTAATAATGTTGGCATGCTTGAGATTAACCACCCTAGGCCTATTGATTTCATGGAAAGTAAGTTAGAAGGAATAATTGGGAGTAGTAGTTCTAGGAATTTTGATTTTTTTGGAAATAGTCATGACCATATGAGTATGAGTATGAATATGAATATGGGTGTTGGGGTTGGGGTTGGAGGAGATAATAATATGATGAATGGTCAAAATGGGTTGCCACATGATTTTCATCATGCATTTGGTGGCATGTCATTTGATCATGGAAACAATAACAATATTGGGGCTTATAATTTGATGGATTCTTGTCAAAGACTCATGCTTCCATATGATGCCAATGATGAGGATGATCATAATAACGAGTCAATTGATGTGAAGCCAAACCCTAAACTGTTGTCCCTTGAATGGAACCAAGACCAAGGTTGCTCTGATGCTGGAAAAGAGTCGTATGGTTATGGATCATGGACTGGCATGATGAATGGTTATGGATCTTCCACAACAAACCCTTTGGTCTAAAAGCTGATTATCTAGATTTGGATCTTCTAAATCAGTTGTTTGATGCAGCAGTTGTGGAACTGTTAGTCACTGGATAATGTAACGGCTTCCACTATTGCTGCACCTAACTGACATAGAGGATTCATACACGGATAATCTAGCTTGTATCTGATGATCAATGCATGGTCAATCACTTTCCTCGTATATATATATATATATATATTTTTTTTTTTCATAACCTTCAAATTTATACAAACAAGTTGAGCACCCCTACACTTATGTAAGGAAAGACTCCTTTATCCCCCAAGATTGGGCCAATTCATTGTTTTTCACTTTTAGGCTTGTAATGAGCTATATTACAAATAATGGGGTAATTAGGCTCAAAGGGGATTACACAAATGGATAATTGTAGGGTAGGCTTATTCGCATATATATATATATATATATATATATATATATATATATATATATATATATATATATATACAAAAAGTGTTTGTATGGGAGGGTTTAAATAAATTCCTTGTATTTTTTTTTTTATGTAGTGTTTGTTTCTAAATCAGGGTGGTCTTCAATGTTGTAGTATTAAATTAACAAAGAGATGGATGGAGTGTGAAAGAGAAGTTTGAGAGTCCAAATCGACTGCCTTGGTGCGTTATGTGTGTGTTTGTGTGCGACACGTCATGAAAGCTTTAGGATTTATATATGATGTAACATCGAGGAAGATATGATAGTTGTTCTTTTTCTAGTTAAAGAAAATATGCAGTAGTAGTGTACTGTTATATTATTATCTTTATGAAAACCTTTTGTCTCTATGCTTGTGGGCCTTAATATTATATTATATGTCCATAATTGTTAGTGTTCTGATCTGACTTCGTTATTCTGTTTTCATCACAAGACATTAAACAAGTTTTTCACTGAGGGACCAAGAGTTATGATGAGTGGAAGTTCAGATATATACAGAGCTGAAAGAATATGGCAACGTTACGTATTTACATAGACAACCAGAATAGAATATTAGTCCTTTTGGCTGTACCAAAACAAATATTTAACTGTGTTTTGATTTGATTGCAAACAATAAATTGGAAAAAACTGAAAAAATAAGAAAAAACATTAAAAAAGAAGGGGCATTCCGAGAATCGAACTCGGGACCTCTCGCACCCAAAGCGAGAATCATACCACTAGACCAAATGCCCGCTTGTAACTTGTGTCAAACAAAAGCAATAAATCCAAATGTTCAGAATCGGTCACACATATTCAAGAACTCATAAAATGCATGTGCTTAATATTTTGCTGCGCAATTATCATTCTCTTGCTTTTTATTTGTTAACAACAAAGCAACAAATAATCTTCTACATGTCCTAAAAGGAGGGCGACATGTTAACGTGAGTTTGAAAGCGAATGTTTGGAGATGAGGGTGAAATGGTGCCTCCCGTAGACAAGGAGATTAGCTTAAGTATTCTCCACTTGCATTTCAATTGCAACCACGTTGTGGAATTTATTCCTCACTAATATCACAAAGAAACCATGTTGTCTATACATTTTATAAGAGAAAAATAAATAATAATGATTTAATACACGTAATAAATTGGCTTTTTTTATTATTATACCATTAAAATAATAATTAAATACCATAATACCACTCTTTTTAAATTATATATCAAAATACACTGATTTTAAAGTTTGTATTTTTTTCTCTTAGAAGTCGGTTCTTGCTCCTACACTTTCTCAACTAATTTTTTTTTTAAAGAAAGAAGGGAAATCGGTTTCTTGAATACCGATTTCTCAACATGAATTTTTTTTTATTTTAATTTTTGTTATTTTTAATTATTAAATTTATTTTATTATTTATAAAATTATTTTTATTAGTAGTACTATTTAATAGGCACATATATAGGGAATTTGATCAATTAATAAAGCCACGTTCACCCACTGCGAAATAATGCAACACATTATTTTTCGTTAACATCTTTCTTAATAATAAATATATATTTTATTAATCAATAATTATTATTTTAATTAAATAATTAATTTAAGTTTCATTTATTATTAATTTAATTAATTATTATTTAATTTAATTAATTAGTTTTATTTAATTAATAATTAATTTAAGTTTCATTTATTATTTAATTAATATTTTAATTCAATAAATAAATACAATGTTAATTTTATATTTTATAATTATTAAAAAAAATTAATTAAATGGACTCCATAAAATAACAATATTTAATTTAATATTATAATTAAACATACAAATACCAAATTAACTAATTTTATTACAATGAATTAATTTCTATTAGGAGCATCAGTACGATAAGGGCATTTATTCTTGCTATGTCCCTCGTTCCGACACAAACCACATCTCTTGGGGTGTGTGTTTTTCTCTCGTTGATCCATTTCAGTATGAATACGAGTAGACTATGGACGACCTTTTGGATCTCTTCTCATGGCTGGATTGTGGCATAACTTTATTCTATTGTATTTTGGCCAATATGATTGAAGAGGAATTGCTGGGAACTCTTCTTTGTAAAAGTCAAAGATACATTGCAATGTATACTTATAAGACACATACATCATGTAGTCACGGTGAATAAACGAACAAGCGGCAATGACATGTCAACATGGATAATGTAATGCTTGAAATTCACCACAATCGCACAATCTTTTGTCGAGGTCTACCTTGAATGTCCCTACAGGACGACCACTTGGTGGACGAACCAACTCCTTAACTGTAAATATACTATGAGCTCGATTGTGAATAACAACTTCATGGGAATTTGACATTGCTCGTTCCTTGTTAAGATTTTGAATGATTGTATTTGAGTAAATCAAACATGATGTCATCATTGCTTGGGCCTATATCCCTCTTTCTTCAAATTTTGCAGTCACTCTATAGTATGTTGCTTGCACTAAGGAACTGATTGGAAGATTGCGTGTCCCCTTTAATATATTGTTCATGCACTCAGAAAGGTTAGTTGTCATGTGTCCCCAACGTCTACCTTCATCATATGCTGGTAGCCATTGTTCCTTTGGAATATCGTCGAGCCATTTCACTGCATCGTGACTCCAATCACTGATTTGTCTTCTAAAGTATGTGATGCTTGGTTGAGTCATAGCGTATCCTGAATGAACAAAAGTTGATGTTGTTTAGACAATTTGAAAACAAAATTATAAAGAAAAAATATGTGTGAGATATATATATATAAAAATACTAACCCATGTTGGTTACAAGATTTTTCATTAGCCCATTTTTGAAAGTCCTCATGAAGTTTTGTGATATATGTCGAACGCAAAAGACATGATGCCAATTGATGTTTACACGCTTAACAGCACTTTTAATCGACTCATGTCTATCTGAAATCAAGCAGAGGTTGGGTTGAGGTGTGACAAACATTCGTAGACGACTGAGGAAAAAAAACCAACCATCTGATGTTTCACCCTCAACAATGGCGTATGCTATAGGAATGGTATGACTGTCACCATCCTGAGCGATTGCCATTAGTAAGGTCCCACGATACTTCCCATATAACCATATTCCATCAACTGAAACAACTGGTTTACAATGATCAAACCCTCTGATACATAGTTGGAAACTCCAAAAGAGACGATGAAAGACAGCCTTGCTAGGAACTCGTTGGCCATCCTCAATAAAGGGTCCCACTTTAATATCGGTAACAGTACCTGGAAGATAATGTTTAAAATCAAGAATCCACCTTGGAAGCTCTTTATATGATTCCTCCTAATTGTCGTATATTCTCTCAATGGCCTTTTGTTTTGCAATCCATATTTTTCTATAAGTAGTGGTATATGTGTACCGAGATCGTATATGTGCAATCAATACTGAAACTGATATTGTGGGATCTGTTGTTACCATTTGTAAGATGCTTTCACAAATAACAGCCGAAGAGAGTTGTTGGTGATCTTGTGAAACCATTGTTGATGAGCATGTGTATGGCCCTTCTAGTTTTGTGATCTTTCATATGTTTGATTTCTTTCCATTCAAGATTCTACACCTCCACATACAATTTTTATTTTTACAGTGGACAATCCATCTAGTGCTATCAGAATGTGGAACGACGAAGCTCGTAGAATTGTGCATATGATATTCTTTTACACACTGCATTGCCACATCTTTTGTGGGAAATGTCATCCCCACTTGAAGATTGTCAGGATCTGGAACAAGGTAAGATTGGTTTTTGGATATAGAGTTGACAAATTCATTGTCAACGTAATTCATGTTGTCGGTGGTAACGTTGCAAAAATGTGAGGCGGGGTCAGAGAAAAAAATTGTAGTAGATGGACATTCTACTACGGGTTCCTGATCATCATCATCGTCATCGTCATCGACAACAACTTCAACAAGAATGTCATCCTCATTCTCAATAAAATCGTCGACTTCTTCATTGTGGACACCAGCTACAACACTAATAGGATCATCGTACGGTGTGTTAAGGTCAATATCATGGGTGGATGTTGATGGGTGTTGTGACGATGAGGCTATGGATTGATGGTGGATTTGTGTTTCAATAAAAGGGTATGAACATGGAATGGAGTTGGGATATGAAGAAGGTAAACTTACTTGTGTGTCGTCTCTAGGATCGTCTACTAACTGTGCATAAACTTCAGTTGTTGAAATACCAAGGCATTTACTTGCAATGAACATGTCAAACATCATATACACGTTATCATCTCCTAAGAGATTTAACGATTCATATCGAACATGTCCTGGCGCAAGAGTTATAAGGTATCGGTAAATAACATCTACCACCCTCTGTGAGTTGTCTGGTTGAATCTTTGTTTGGATACATTTGATAAGTCCATCAAGTTTGATATTTTTTTTCACTTTTACCAATGATGTATTTGCGCATGCAAAGACAACATCTTCTATGTTTGTCCTCTCAACATGTCCATTGTAATATACTATGACAAAAAACTCTGATGGAGCCATTATAGGTAAAAGATGTGTATGAGTAAGCATTTAGAATGATATTTGTTTGTGTACTCAATAAGTGAACAACATTACATATTTATACTATGATGGATAACATCCCAATGATGTTAGTGTAATCCTCCAATCCTCCACTGATTGGCTGGTTCAGATTTTTGGATAGGATAATGCTTACATATAAGATGACGTCAGCGTAATCTGGTACGATGACATCAGCGTAATCCTCAAACCATCTACTGATTGGCTGGTTTGGATTTTTTGATAAGATAATGAATACGTGTACAATGACGTCATCGTAATACTCAAATCATCCACTGATTGGCTGGTTCGGATTTTTGGATAAGATAATGAATACGTGTACGATGACGTCATCGTAATCCTCAAATCATCCATTGATTGGTTGGTTCGGATTTTTGGATAGGATAATGCTTACGTGTAAGATGACGTCAGCGTAATCTTGTAGGATGACGTCAACGTAATCCTCAAATCATCCAGTGATTGGCTGGTTCGGATTTTTTTATAGGATAATGCTTACGTGTAAGATGACGTCAACGTAATCTGGTACGATGACATCATCGTAATCCTCAAATCATCCATTGATTGGCTGGTTTGGGTTTTTGGATAGGATAATGCTTACGTGTAAGATGACGTCAGCGTAATCTGGTACGATGACGACAGCGTAATCCTCAAATCATCCACTGATTGGTTGGTTCGAATTTTTGGATAAGATAATGAATACGTGTACGATGACGTCATCGTAATCCCCCAATCCTCCACTGATTGGCTGGTTCAGATTTTTGGATAAGATAATGAATGCGTGTACGATGACGTCATCGTAATCCTCAAATCATCCACTGATAAATCTTGACAAATCGTAATCCTAAAAGACACATTTGCTCATGTTCTGAATAATGCAGCAGCTGAGCAAGTACAACAACATAGTATAGCGTACCTATTACGCTTGATTGGGGGTTTGGTAATCCCTGACAAATCTTGCAATAGAGTTCATTTGATGTATTTTCCCCTGTTGAAACATATTCAATGTGTTCGACTATATAGTTGGGGTTCAGCGTGTTTGGCAAACTTATAAAGACAAATGTGTCGTGCAACCACACCGTCTTATGCATGTATAGGTGGATGTACATTGCTCCTTCAATCTTGGGTATGGTATCGCATGCCGTTCATTGCCCCTCATTGCACTAAAGAGATATCATTTCTACTAGCAAAACGGTAAAACATTTTTCATATTAATCCAATAAATTACATATAATATACTTGTCAAACTTGCTAAATAATAGTTTTATATTCTTTTACTAGATGGATTGGCAGAGGACTAATCCATTTTGGAACTCCATACGGGGATCTTGTCAGTTATAGATCAAACATTGATCACATGCAACATTATCAGGTTTAAAATTTTATTGTTCAACAAAATTTATATTTATTATAACTGTGTTGTCTTACCAATATGTCTTTTTTTCTCTAGTTCATACGGATGCCTTATAGGGGTCTTGAAAATGTCATACCACAACAAGCATATCAGGATTCAATGATATGGACTGCCAAAACTGCATTGATTTGTTTCTCAACTGTTGAATGACATCAAAGAGATAGAGTCAAACTGCAGTTTGGACTTTTGCAGGAAATACCAGATGAACATGAAAATATTGATACACTTCACTGTCAGGATATGAGAGGGAATCATCTGGAAAATTGGAAAGACAAACATGTTGCATGGATTCAATTTTGGAACGAACGTCGAAGTCATTGTCTTACCGGTCAACCGATACATGGACACCCAATACCAACAGAGGAGTATATGGTGTGGTTTAGACACAACTCTAATCTGTATCTATCAGCTCTACACCTACTACGGGACCCACGATGTGGTGTTGCAGAAGATGAAGCGCCATAACCACATCGTCATTCATTTTCTTTCACCCCAACACAACAACAATTTGAACCACCAAGACAATCAGTTCAATTCATGTCAACTCAACAAGATGATCACCGACAATCTCTACATTCAAGTGATCAAGATTTTGTGAATAACTTATTTGGTGCATACCTAGGTACGTCTGAATCGGCTACTCATTATATTAATAACATGTACTCATTTGGTGTTCCATCATTCCCAAATCAAGTAGATCATACTTCTTCGATGCATGTCGACCTACTAAGTGAAAATGTTCAGGAGACATATGCCCCAGTTGACAAAGAAAACTCACCTCCATGTCGTCCACGTCGTATTCGTCGACCACCACGATGTGGGACTGGACACCATATAGGAAATTAATGTAATAAAAATATTGTAATAAAATTTATATATATTTTTTTTACTCATTTGGTATTTGTATGTTTAATTATAATATTAAATTAAATATTGTTATTTTATGGAGTCCATTTAATTAATTTTTTTTAATAATTATAAAATATAAAATTAACATTGTATTTATTTATTGAATTAAAATATTAATTACTTAATTAAAATAATAAATGAAACTTAAATTAATTATTAATTAAATTAAACTAATTAATTTAATTAAATAAGAATTAATTAAATTAATAATAAATAAAACTTAAATTAATTATTTAATTAAAATAATAATTATTGATTAATAAAATATATATTTATTATTAAGAAAGATGTTAACGAAAAATAATGTGTTGCATTATTTCGCAGTGGGTGAACGTGGCTTTATTAATTGATCAAATTCCCTATATATGTGCCTATTAAATAGTACTACTAATAAAAATAATTTTATAAAAGATAAAATAAATTTAATAATTAAAAATAACAAAATTTAAATAAATAAAAAAATTCATGTTGAGAAATCGGTATTCAATAAACCGATTTCCCTTCTTTCTTTAAAAAAAAAAAGAAAAAAAACTTAGTTGAGAAAGCGTAGGAGCAAGAACTGACTTATAAGAGAAAACAATACAAACTTTAAAATCAGTGGTATTTTGGTATATAATTTAAAAAGAGTGGTATTATAGTATTTAATTTTTATTTTAATGGTATAATAAAAAAAGTCTAATAAATTGATAATGTAACAATAAGAGAAAAATAAAGATAAAATGAAATGTTATAATGAGTGTATGAATTTTTTTGAAGAGATGTGTGTCATTGCTCTAATTATTTTTGGTTCATGTAATTGTTATGTAATATGTGGTGACTAGATATCCTCGCCTCGTGCATTTAGAGAAATTTCATTACTAGGTGAATTTTTATGTCCAAAAAATAGGTAAACTAATTATGAAGTACATATGAGTTTGGTTGGTTACCAGTATTTTAATTAAATCAAAATTTAAATTATCATTCTAGACCAATTCATAAAAAATAATTATCTAAAAAATGAATAACTTTTTCAATATACTCAGATTGATTATAGTTGCATCACTCTCAACTCAACATTCATCCATTTGAATTTATAGTATAGTGAATGCACTAATATTATTTCTTAAAAATAATTTAGAAGTATATTGTTTCCACTTTCATTTATATATCCTTCTAATATGTGTAAAATTTGTCAAATTGATTGGTATTTTTTTTTAATCATTTATTGATTTAATTGCATTTTTGGTTTCTATGTTTTCATTGATTTATAAAATTGATCTCTTATTTTAAAATTTAATAGCTTTGATCCATCATTCATATTTTTTAGCTTAAAATGTTGTTGTAGTATATTTTCAACAATATGACATATAATAAAATGATGTTGAATATTAATATTAATAAAATTACAATAAATTATTTAAAAACTTCAATTTC
The DNA here is from genome assembly GCF_000331145.2 of Cicer arietinum. Lineage (NCBI taxonomy): Eukaryota > Viridiplantae > Streptophyta > Magnoliopsida > Fabales > Fabaceae > Cicer > Cicer arietinum. The sequence goes on from NC_021164.2 coordinate 62,341,456, forward strand.
ACTTATAAAATTATTTATTTTTAAAATTTAATTAATAACATATAAATAATTTATATATTAAATAATTTCTAAGTAACGAAATTGTTTAAGATCTACGGTTTGTATATATACAAGACAAAATCCGTTGAGAATAAACTTTGTGTTTGTATATATTGACAAATCTATGGGACTGTGGTGAAGTGCACAACATCTTTATCAAGCCCTCCCAATTTTTATTATTAATATTTCAACCTTATGTGCATAATGCATCGATGGTGTTGCTTTTGTTCCCTGATTTGCTCTCTTTCTGATCGTACGAGTATTCGAGGGTTTGATTGGATTTGTTGAGAAGGAAAAACATTTGATTTAATCACTAGTTTTATTATGAAAAATGGTTCGTGCACACCCAAATATCCTTTAAATATTTTGGGAGAGAAAATAAAATATTAAATAGATATATGTATGAAAATTAAAGAATTCAAATATAAAAATTGTTTTATTATATCCAAATTATTTTAAAATTAAATTCGATTTAGTTTTGTTTACATTACTTTGTTTAATATTTTTTATATGACATAAAAAATTGTTATATAAAACATAATAGACAATATATTATGGACATTTTGACACACACAAAAAATTATAGACATTTAGGTATTAGGTATTGTTTAGTAATGTTAATAAACTAGTTCATAGTTTATTAAATTAATTTATAAGTTGATTGGATTAAATTAGATGTGTTTAGTAAATAAGTTTTTTTCTCATACACTTATAGTGTATTATCAGATTCTCAGATTTTCAGATGCTATTTCAAGTAGTGTTTGAGTTTATAGCTTATAACTTTTTACCGTTTCTTTTATTTATAACCTCAATAATTTAAAATATTATTTTTTATACGTAAAACATAATTCTCCCACTAACTTACTATTATCTTTAGTATCTTCTTCTCAATGCTATTACTTCTATTTTTTTAATTCAGAGTGGTACTATTACTTCTACATAACACATTCATTCTTTTGATTCTTGTACAAAATTTCACAATAACAAATTTAACTTCATGCATGGCAAGAGTTTATGTCACATAATACAAAATTGACAAATTCATGCAATAGAGCTAGACTCAATTTCTTTAATTATTTCCAAAACAATATAGTTAGACTCGATTTCTTTAATTTCTTCCAAAAAATAACTCAAAAAATCATTCATGTTATTCATATGAAAAAATTCACAAAGTTCTAAATTGTAAACCGTAAATAAATTGTTTTTTATAATTATATATATATATATATATATATATATATATATATGAGGTTTGTTTAATTTTTGAAGAACTTTTCAAATTTATTTTATATTATAATTAAAAAAGTAAATGGCGTTGAATACGAACACGGCACCAACATCTTAATTATATTTAATTAATTTAATTTTTCAATTTATTATTACTATCGATGTATTAGTGTTGTGTCTGATTATGTGTCGGTATTCGTGTTTCATACAATAAAATTTCTAATATAAAAATTTATGTTTTAATTGTAAATATGAGAATATGGAAAATACGGAAACATAAGAAATATAGTGAAGTAGAAAAAATTGATTGAGTACCAAAAAAAAATTGATGACTAAAAAAATAAATTGAGATCTTTATTATTGTTTATTTCTAAAACCAAATGTCAGGTATACGCAAAGGATACATAAAAAAATCAAATTGATGATATAGTATTTTGAGACGGGACGAAAAACTGGAGGGTGGTCTAAACCGGGTCTATTTTTTACTTTGTTGTCTTGTTTTTTTGTTTTTTTTTTGTCTTTTTTTTTTTGTTTTGGATCGAGTCAGATCCAACCCAAAACTTATGAGTCAAGTCGGGTTTGTGAGACGAACTTAGTCGTGTACGCCTGTAACTAAAATAATGCTTAAGGTTGAATAAAAATGTCATATTTTTATTATTTTAAATTAAATAATTAATTTTTTTATGACATTTTATACTATTAATAGCTAAATTTATTAATCACTTTAATTTCAATTAATTAGTTTTTCTAACTATAAATCATGAGTTATCAACTAAGTTTTCAACTATCAATCAATTTTTTAACTATCAAATTCCGATAAAAAAAATATGAACATCAATTTTAGTCGATAATAACAAACTTCAAATAAAGTTTAACGAGTATTCAGTTAATGTGGTGTGTGAATACTAGATACACATGTATCAATATTATAATTTTGTAGTTCGATTTCGATTGAATCCATTTGCATCATATAATCTAAAACTGATCTAATTTATTAAAAAAATGATTTTATGTTTTTTTTCTTCTTCAAATTGTTTAATGATTTTCAGTACTTAGCTAGATTGTTACATTTATTATTGGATTTGATTGGACATGAACACTCTTCCTTACTAGCAATAGTTTATTTTTTTAACTCATACTAGCAATTGCTAAGCAAGATGGTCGGGCATATGATCTTATTGACTATGACAACATAAATGACATTGAATTTTTTATAATGAAATAAGACACACCGTCCTTGAGATTTTAGATGTCATGTGCGAGTGATGAGTTTGGTGTCTTTATTTAAATTGTAGATAATCTTCATCTTAAACGTTAAACATTACATAAGCATTAAAAAAGTTCATATCAAACAAAAACCAAAATTGAATCATAGCAAAATTAATTATACATGTATCTATGTAATCTAATATGTAATATTAACATCTAACACTAATAACAAGATTCATCTACATATTAATCTTAATTTGAATATCTTCCTCATTGCATTTTTTTCTACAAAATCAATAATAATTGTTTACAGTCAAGATTATTTAAAAATTAATTTTCAATTGAAATCAACACAAGAGTAAGAATGGCAATACAACCCGTACTTGCAGATACCCACCCAAATCCGTTTGATTTGAGCGGAAAAAATCTGCTTTGATTGGATGCGGGTGCGTATTTTTCCCGAAATTAAATTTCAGAGGCGGGGATGAGTTTGGGGTGATGATATCCACCCTGCACCCGGACTCGAACCCACCGCGCAAGTTTTTGATAGTAATTTTTGATTTTTCTATATATATTGAATATACTTAATAATTTTTAAAATATTAAAAATTATAATCTTATCTCCATAGAAAATAATTTTTAATTTTATTATTGTTTAATAATTATTATTTTATTATATTAATTATAATATATATTATTTTTAAATTTATAATTTTATATATATTAATGGATGCGGGTGTGGATGGGGAAACCATAAACCTGTTGTGGACGAGGCCTAAATTTCACATTCGTTATGAAACAGATACGAGTGTGGATTTTCCTCGATTAATCGAGTGCGTAGGTGGAAGAGGCAAAATTTATCCCCGACCTGCCTCGTTGCCATGCCTACACAAGAGTATTTAATTTATTTTACGATGTTGTAGATCGTAAATAATATTTTAACAATTTCAATTTCTAAAAACTACTCTATAGCAAATGATACAGTAATGGAGATAGTTAATATTATTTTAAGAGATATGCAAGCATTAGGAAACACGATTGAATATTTTAAGATAACTCAATATCATAAAATTTGATTTTGATTCAATTGTTGAAACAAAATTTCAGATCATAAGAATGATCATGTTTTAAATAAGTTTCAAGATATTTGCGACATAATTTTAAATTTTCATAAAAAATGACCTAAGTCTTTCTATACAAAACAAAAAATAAAAAAATATCCTCGTACGTTCTATATTGCTCAATTATTCTATAAGTGTGTCAATTGTTTGATCTATGATATATAAAAAATGATAAATTATAAAAAATTATTTAGCACTCTCAAAATTTGTTCTTTAGTTAGAGTTTCTTTTTTAGAATGTTTAAAATTTAGGTTGAAATTTTATAGTGGATAAAAAGACTAAATATTTAATTTAGGTATAACATAATAAAATATTTTATTTGGTCTTTTTTATAAAAGTGAATTGAGTTAACAAAAGTTGATATACAGTATAAAAAAAATATGATAAAATAATTTTTGTATTCAAAAATATTTTAATATAATTTTTTAGAAAACATCTTAGTTTAAAAAATGAGGTTCTTATATATATATATGTATATATATAGTAAAAACAAAAATTGGTGCCCTCAAAATTTAGGATCCTATTCGGCTGCATCTGTCGAATACCTTTCAAATCTCCATCTTCTTTCATTTTTTTTATTTTAATCTTCAACTAACAATGTAAAGTTAAATGAAATTGAAAAAAAAGAGTAAAAAAACTACACACATCAAGTTTCATTCAAGAAACTCACTGAATTTTGACTAATTAAGAAAATTATCATAAACAACATAGTTTCAATTAAAATAAATTATTGGGAGTTCGAATGCACTTCAATTTATTTTGAGGAACATAGTTAACACGCGTATAAAATAACACAAAAAAATTATGTTGTTATTGAACATATTTTTTTTATTACTATTTTGTTAAGATGATGATTATTTTTTTTTTTTATTTCTTATATTTTTTTATACGTATAGAAAAACTTTAAATATAATTGGTTTTAAAAATGAGGGGATATTTTTAGTGGGTTGTGCGAACTTTTTGTTTGTATAAAAAATTGGCAACCAGTCAACAAAATTATAAACTAAATTTATCTAATATTTGTAGGTCATTAACCAATAACATTTCATGAAAAATACTATATATTATTGAAGGTTTATTTTTAATAACTTTACTTTAGAAATAATTTATACGAATACTTCTTTTTAAAAACTATTAACTAAAATGTCTTTTTTTTTTAAGTTACAAGTCGTCATTTGAAAAAACGACTTCTTTAAGGAAGTCTGTGTTTCAATGGCGACTTCCTAAGGCAATTTAAAAAAAAAAAAAGTTTAAAATTTTTTACAAATTAAAATATATATATATATATATATATATATATATAATTAATATAATTCATTAAAATACATAAATACAAATTTTAAATTACATAATTCATTCATAAAAAATTTCACAATTTTTACAAAAATTACGATAAAATTAATGTCGAAGGTGGCCTCCAGTACCACATTGTCGAGGTTTTCTCACGTGTACGAGATTTTGACGACACCTTGGTATTCTTCTTCTTCTTCTTCTTCTTCTTGAGCTTCGTCTTCTTGCTGTCGAGGATGTCTAAGAGAAAATGCTGCAAAATAACTACTTCCACCTTGAGTCCATTTGGATATTTAATTTAACAGAGTATATGCATTCCCAAAGCTTGAAGTTTGAAAGTTTTGTTGACACATATTACTCAGTAACCGGGTAGCAGACTCATGTGTATTATAACGAGTGTTGAACGTGTTATACAACAATTTCTCTTCGCTTGATGCAAATGATAGTCGACGAATTGTCTTCTTTATGTGGTTGTTGGTTGTCAAAATTAAATTGTTCCCCTGGTGTGAACCCATAAGATTGATGTGGTGTGTGGGTAAAAGTATGAAGATGTGGTGTGTGGACAAATGATTTTTTACGTGTTGGGGGTAAAGCAGTAACTGAATCAACTATGGTATCACGGACATATGATTTTTTAGATTTATTAAGAGTCATGCCACCTAAATCTCAAAGAGAATATAATTTTATAAAATTAAAATGGCTAAGAGAAATATTTTCAATGTTAACTCAAGAATAATCGAATGAATAAATAATTTTACATGGTAGAGTATACATTATTGATTGGCGGCATATTAATGCCTGACAAATCCCACAATCGAGTAATATTATGTGGTTGCACTTGTTGAGAGATTTGCGAGAGATATGATAATATAGTTGGGGTTCAGCGTACTTGACAACACTTTAGTGAGAATTATGTCATGTATCTGAACCCGATATTATGTTGATTGGTGGATTTTCAGATCTACTTCAAAATTGGGCATGGCACCATATGTCATTTCTTGCACCAATGAGTAATCTTGAGCCTCATTTTCTGTTCGCAAAAAGGTAAATATAAAACAAGGTAATATTATATTTATAAAACTATTAACTAATTCACTAACATTCAGATTTATTTCCGTAGATATAGTGGAAAAAATATGAAATTTGGTGATACACATCGTTATCATACCGCTCGATATCGATAAAAAATTATTCACATGACCGTTAACGATGTAATACATTAAAACATTACTTTATTTCTATTATTTTATTTCTTCTTATTCATATATTACTGACAAACTTTTTATATATCAGTTTCTTTGAAGGCCCTACCTACGTCTAACATACGATAATCCAGAAGACAATTGACTATGAAATGCATCTACATGTTTGATTTGTTTGTACATAATAGAATTGCATTAGACTGACAGAGTGAAGCTACATTTTAGACTACCTTAAGAAATTTCACATCCCCCGATGAACATGATTTATAAAATCAGGAAGTCGCCATTTGAAACGCGAATTTTCTTAAGGAGGTTGCATTTCTAAATGGCTACTTGTAATTTAAAAAAAGAAGATAGCATTTTTGTTAATAATTTTCAAAAGGAAATATTTATATAAATTATTTTAAAAATAAGGTTATTCAAAAGTAAGAAAAAACCCATTATCGACCGTGTAATGTCATTTTTTGTCAAAAAAAAAAAAATCAATTTTTGACATAAAAATGATCCACACGTATACCATACCAGGTATGCCTCATTCCCATAATTATATGTAATTAACGACTTATCAATATTTAATTAATTGTTTACGGTTATCAATATTTTTAAAGAGTTAATGACGTATCAATATTTAATTAACTGTTCATATTTTTTAAGATTACTACTTTATTTTCTCAAAATCCACCAAAAAGTATGTTTTATGATTTTAATTATTGAATTAATTCAATTTATAACATGATTATTAATCACTAACTAATCACTATTTAATCATTGATGTTAACCACTAATTTAGTTCTGTTATCATGTCATACAAATCCAACAATAGTGGACGCTATTTAAATAGCACAAATCATTGTTAATGATATCATTTATTAGAACATTTAAAAAACGAATGAGATATACCAAGTGAGAAGAACAAGAAGAATAAGATCACTAAATAATGGCTCTTTGATTAAAATGAACGACTGTGATTAACTTTCTCTTTATAATGCACAGGCGTTTCTATTTTCGGTAAATGTGTCGTTCTTCTTGTGCACAGGAACCGCTTCTTCATCATGGCCCCTTCTCTATCCTCTCTCTTGCGGGGACATTAACATCGACGAAACTTTCCTCTCCTGCTTAAATATCATATTCAGTAGCTATTCTTTTTTTTGGAACAAAGCAGCCAACTTTTTCTAGCATCTTTGTAAATAATTGAGAGAATTGTACCTAATGGCTAATAACAATTAACTAGGCCAAAATTTTCAATAGAAAAGAAAGCTATGTAGCATTTTGTGTTTTCGATAGTTTTTGTTTCCATGTTGAAGGATTGAATAAAGTTGGGCGGCTGGTTTCTCCTTAAAATTGGGGGAGTTTTATCCAAAATCAATTAATTAGGTAGAAGTTTTTAACAAAAATGAAAACTTTGTAGTCTCTGGTGAAATAAAATTGTGTAGACTTGATTCATTGCAATTGCTGAAAAAGAAGGGAACGCGTGTGCATTATAAATAGAAAATTAATAATGCCCGTTGATTTAATTGGAACGACTATTATTTAGCGTTCTTATCTCACATAATAAAACACTCTTCTCATTTAATACATCACTTATATACATATTTGATTAAAAAAATAATATATTTTTAAACATTGAATTATTAATGAATATCATATATATTTAAAACACTTATTAAAGGCTAAACAGATTAAAATAATAATATATATTTAAACATAATGTAAATTATTAATGGATATAATATATATTTAAAAGACTTATGAAAGGTCAAACAGATTTCAAAAAGTTATATATATTTGAATATAATTTGAATTATTAATGGATATAACATATATTTAAAACACTTATGAAAGGCCAGACAAATATAATAAACATTGCAACGTGAATAATTTTACTCGAAGAAATAGAGAAAACATATATGAGACGTGTATGAGAAAATACTACATAATTTCTCATTTCTGCTGTCAAACTAGCTTCTTTGCTTAACTCTTAGTAGTCTCCTCTGAACATCGAAACAGGTAGCCCTGGTTTTCCGGACTCTAAAACCCTTCGTTTTCCCGCCATACACCTCAACGGCCCAAACCCTAGCTTCCACGAATACACCGTGCAACCTCCATTATCTACATTTGATGTGTAACCGCTAATTGCTTAGCGAAAATGGCGAAAGTCAGTTCCAGAGACATTCAAGAGATTGTAGAAAAACTCTCATTGGATAAAGTCAAAGCTCGCGAAGTAACCTTCATTCCCTTTCACAAACTCACTATTTTCCTTCCTTTAGTTCATCGTTGCAAAATCTTCACTATTCACTTTAATGTCATGCATGCTGTGTTCAAATTAGTTTCGAAATTCGTTATTCTGTACTAGCAATTATCAGTGTTCCAGTAAGCTTCTATTCTATTACTATATCTGTTTTGATTTGGATAAAGAAGTTGTTCATCTATTAGTTTCAGTAATTTTAATCAGAATATTATAAAATGATCATTTAATTGAATAGTGATGATCGGTCTCTCTTCTAAAACATTTTCGTGTTCATGTTTCTACCACTAGAATAATTGCAACGTTCTGGATCAGAAATTTTAATAAGCTACTACATACTTTGAAGGTTCACTAATGTGATATTTTGATCCTAATTCCTGAACTTAGTAGATTTAAGAATAACATTTAGCTTGTTTGGCAGAGAGTTAATGTTGTTCATTCGTTATTACTTCTTTTTGCTATAAGATGCTGTGTTATGATTCTGCTGGATAATCTTTATTTATTATTGGTTTTTATTTTCTGTGTACATGCTGAGGTATGCGTGTTTGATTCTAATTTGTGGTACTGTGTTGTAACTTACCAGGATGGGATCAAGTTGTTAAACACTTGGTTAGAAGGAGAAAGATCATATAGCTTCTGCAAATATATTGGACTCAACACGGCAAAGCTTAGGCCAGATGAAGTTCCTCACTGTAAGATCATTTTTAAAATCAAATTTACATGCATTGGTGGATGCAATACGATACATTTATTGAGTCAACGCAAACTTTTTACCCATGCTTAATTTGTATTTTTTTTGGGGGCAGCTGAAACATGGCCTTTTCTTATTTCTTTGCTTATTCAATCTGTGTCATCGGAAATATCCTCAAGTAAGCGGAGAAATCCAAAAACGATATATGCAAAGACTCTTAGACTTATGGTGCAACGAGCAGAAGATGCTAAGATTTCAGGTCAGTTCAAGGTAGTTTAGTTTGTAACATGCTTATTTTTTTTATTCCCTTTTGATCAGAAACAGTAATAGCTTATGAAGTTAAATTCTAAACTAAAATGCACTCCATAGATGGATGACAATGAGAGAAGGACAATAAATGATTAATAGACTTCAAAGGTAACACAACTTTGCATCATTTGTCATAAAGAAAAAGATTTCGAACAGTCTTTAGATGATACTGTCAACACATTGCAAAGAGAATACCCAGTCCCTGAAACAAAGCTTTTTGAACAATCAAAGATGCAATAAATTATTTTTTGGGTTGTCTCTAGTTTTCAACTTATCATATAACATGTTAATGATATTTTAATGGCTTTTAGGGCAGTTAAACACTCATCATGAGTATGTTTATTGTTTCATTTGAATATCGTTGCTCTGATAAGAGTTTGATCATCTTATGGTAACAGGAGTGATTGCTTTTGGTATGACTCGTGATATTGCTGTAGTACGAAAATCCCTTTTTCCATTACCCTTGTTTCTTAGCATAGTAGTGGCTATCGTAGTTAACACACAGGAAGAGTATTATGTTTTTTCTTCTGGAATTTAATCTTTTGGGAACTCAAACGATAGGGGAATTATTGTTTTAATATTTCTCGTTAATTAGTACTCACTTGATGCTGCCCCAATTTTAGGAACTTAAAGCAAGTAATTTTCCACCATATATTTGGATGCCTTTCCCTGCAAATATTCTGCATTAATTATCACCTAACCTCTGGTAGTAGTGAACAGATTATCATGTTAACAAGTTGCACTGGGTTATTAACAGCTTAAACCAAATGATGATTAGTTGACCCCTAATTACTAAACAATTCAATTATACAATGGAGTGTTAACTGACAGATACATAATGTGCAGCGGCAATGTAATTCACCCATATGAAAACAAAACAAAATCGAATGTATATATAATTGCTAGTGATATCAATATCATTGAAAAGTACATTCTAGTGTGGAATTGCTCATGAATTTTTGGGAAAATTTTAAATTGAACCACTAAATGTTTACGTAGAATGGAAAATAATTGTTATTATGGATAATATATTGGCTCAATACCCACTAGGAATGTATGTTGCTTTGCTTCCATAATAAATAATTCTTTATCAACAATTCTTTTTTTGAATTACCATTGCCACTGTTTTGGCAGTCATTAAGGTTATCATGCATTTCCTATTACAGGTGTGAAAATAATATAATTCTTTATCACTTTGAAACTTTAAATTCTACTAAAAAATATTATAAACTTATCTTATAAAATTAATGATGTTAATTTCCCCCCCTCCTAATTACCTGTTTTCCCCTTTAATTTTAGGGAAACTGCTGCCTTTGTCATCTGTTGTTAAACCACTTTTTAATCATGTTTGGGATGTTTTGAGCAACGTTCCAAGCTTTCAGTCAGAGTATGGGATTATCCTCCGACATCTATTGGCAGTTAGGGATTACAGTTTTCAGATGAGGAAGCGCATTTACTGCAGTAAGTTTTTGCAAACATGAAGTGTGCACTATTCTCACATCTCTCCACAATCGTCTGTTTTAATCTTTCGCTTTCATTCTTCTAATCAAATTCTTTATGACTAGACCTGGTGATGCTGTACATTGAGAAAGTTGAAGCATGCTTGAATGGGAAAAATATTAGTAATTTTACTTCCAAAGAAGAGGTCTTCCGTAATATCTTGACTCTTCATTCCCTTTTGGATTATCCTCCTGGAGACTACCCTGATAATCTAAGAGACGACATTGTCAAGGGGTTTGTCAGGATCTGTTCATTTGTCAGGTATTTCTTTAGGTGATTCAATGATTTTCTTTTTTACTATTATTTGATCTGCTAGAGTACAGTACGGCTTTTGTTTTTGTTATTTTTTTCAGGGAAGAAGGAAAGATATCACGTAAACTTGTTGAGTGTATCAATACATATTTGTTAAATGATGGTCCGAATTTGGGCGTTCAGTTGTTGGAGATTCATAATGCTATACAGCAGTTTATATTTCACTGTTGGCTGACAACACATGATCGAGTGCTTAAGGTCTTACAAGTGCATTTATAACGCATAAACTGATGAATTGTATTTACGTTTTTCAAAAATCTCTATCATTATTTCTGTTGCAGGACTCACTAATGTTCTACGCAAGGACACAGTTAAATTTAATGAGAGGTGCTGCAGATAGGTGTTTATTGGTTGAACAGCTTTTGGATGTGATTTGTAAGGATCTTGATCAGGGTAGCATGTCTTGTACTTCAATGCCGCGGTGAGCCTTTCTAATGTTATTCATTATATAATTTCAATGATGGATCTTCCGGTAGTTTATGATGATTTAATGAATTTTCTACCCAGGGTTGATGGAAATAAGGACGATAAACTTGGAACTTTGAGTAGCTCACAATGTGGCTTGGTGGAGCTTGCAGCTGTTCTATTTTATAGGGTAGTTAATAGAAACTCAGCGTCCAAATCCAATTTGTGGACTTAATATTTAAATTTCTGTGTTCAATTCTTGATAGTTTATCTTTTTCTGCAATAATGTTGACTGTTTTGATATAATTGTTTTAATAAATATTAATAAATATTAATAAATAAAAGTAACATGGGAAAAAGTGATAAATGCTTGTGGCATTCTAAAGTGACGAATCTTGTGATATTAGATATAAAAAAATTCCAAACAAGACACTTTGAGTGATACAGAGGAAATATTTTTTACCTACAAGAATTTCCATATTGGTGTCTAATCTGATTTACTCCTCAGGCGTGCCTCAATACAACCAGAGCCTCATTAAGTGAAAAACGAATTAAGAGAGAGTCTGCTGCTGTGGTCCTGAGGGAGGCACTCATGGAAGGCAAATGGCTATGGTAATTTTTTAACTAATTTGAAGGTTGCACTGCAAAACATTTTTTGTATGCCATACTGGGAACAACTATTAGCTTTATGCCTCTCTGAAGTGCTTGTTTTTATCTTATCATTTGTACTATTTTTTTCATGTCCTATAATTTCAGTCCCCTTTATTAAAAGAGCTTTTATTTTGAAATAGTTTGTAGTTAATATTTATGCCACCAAAACTATGTTGTGTATTTAAGTTCTCTCGATCTGTTCACCTCTATATCTCATGTTTTTGCTTGGGGTTTCTCTCTCAATAGAATTTTCAACTATTTGTTATAAGCTACATGTTCATCATGCATTCACATCATTTTTACTCTCATAGTTCATACCGTGCAAAAGCTCATTTTGTACTCAGAAATTCGCTACTGCCTCATTGTTTAATGTAAAAATATGTGAAAACAGGTGATGAAAACAAGGTGGCGGTTTGTAATTTTCAACTATTTGTTATAAGCTACATGTTCATCATGCATTCACATCATTTTTACTCTCATAGTTCATACCGTGCAAAAGCTCATTTTGTACTCAGAAATTCGCTACTGCCTCATTGTCTAATGTAAAAATATGTGAAAACAGGTGATGAAAACAAGGTGGCGGTTTGTAATTTAAGGTGAAAAACATAAAATAAAAATTTAAAAATGTTTTCTCAAATCAAACAGGCTTGAAACATTAAATATGGTGTGATTTTCTTTGTTCACATAAATCCATTTTTCATGATTCAACTTATTAGTTTTTTATTGTCTGGGCATAATTTTTGGTTTACCTTGATTTTTGTTATCGTTTTATCTTAATAATCTCATTTTACAATAACTGGTCGTATGCTAGAATCTGAAGTGAAGTCCTTGAATGCATCTTCTGGCATTGTAACACAAAATTAACATTGTGTATTGTAAAAATCGATTATTGAAATTAAATATGTTAGAATTGCATAATGCAAGAAGGTGAAACAACCTAAGAGAAAGATGAATATTCTATATTCATTAGAATTTGATCAAATGATACAAGTTCTGTATTTATAATAGAAGCAGAGAGTATCTAAATCTAACTGTCTAGAGTGACTTGTGGTGCAAGACACAAGCTCTAACTAATTGGAAGCTTCTGGAAGAAGCGCTGACAGTTGGATAGGCCAACTCTCATAATACAATTCTGACAACTATCCAAACAGAGGTTGTGCCCAAGACCCAATTTTCACACTATCTCTAACATTTCCCCTACAAGTGAAGGTGTCTTTACAAGACCGAATTTGTCAAACATTCTAAGCTTTTGGTGAGAGCATCAGCCAACTGATCTTTCAACGCCTTTTCCCGAATGAAGAATATATCAAACTCCATGTGTTTGGTGCAGTTGTGCAAAGTAGGGTTGTGGGCTAGAGATACTGTGCCGAGGTTATCACATAAGATGTAAGCAGTTTGGAATTTGCAACCCAATTCAGTGAGCGATGACTGGATCCATAACATTTATGCTGAGAAATGTGCTAAACTTGTATATACTGTCTGCCTAAGTACTAGAGCGTGCCACTGGAGTTTGTTTCTTGAACCACCGAGAAATGAGGTTAGGACCAAGGTAGACACATGCTGCTGAGGTGGACCTGCGGTTATCAGGGTATTAAGATCTAATCTGAATCACAAAAGCCAACCATAGAGAGATGGTGATGCAAAGGATCTGCTTGGATAAGAAGTCCATGATGCAGAGTGCCACTGAAAATAGCACAAAATTCTTATTACATCCTTCGAGTGTGTAACACCCCGACCATTACCATTCCTGGTGATGCTACCTCACGACCTTCTCGCCCCCCTCTTTCCCACCGTTGGAAATCTGGCAAGTTTTTGCCTTCCGTGGGATTCGAGCCCGATACCTGGGGGATAAGTACCGCCTCCACATAGACCCACTACCAATTGAGTGTGGAGGCAGTACTTATCCCCTAGGTACCGGGCTCGAATCCCTCGGAAGGCAAAAACTCGCCAGATTTTCAACGGTGGGAAAGAGGGGGGCGAGAAGGTCGTGAGGCAACATTGCCGGTAATAGTAATGGCCGGGGTGTTACAGAGTGTTCCTCTAAGGGCTGTGAGAGGAACTGACATACCTTGTTGATAGACAAGTTGATCCCTGGTCTAGTAAGGGTGCCATATTTTAGTGCACGACCTATGAAACAAAATTTGTTGGGTCAACAACAGTATCAGACACAAACATTGAAAGTTTGCTCTTGTATATTGTTGAAGAATCAAGAGAAATCAAATTTAATTCTCTTTGATGTTATATTATTCTCTTTATTTTTATTTTTTATGATTCTGTATTTATTAGTCAGTATTACTATTGTAATTCTTTTCCTATATAAATGGCCTAAGTCTTAAGAGTTAGGGTAAAATATATTTATTGAATTGAAATATGTTGGCAATACATCAAATATATATATACCTGAGGGATATGAAACAGAAATAGATTTTGACACTCCCCCTCAAGCTGGTGAATAGATATTCTCCATTCCCAGCTTGGATACAATTATTTCAAAGTTGCTGCTGTTTAGCCCTTTAGTTAGAAGATCTACAAAGTTGCCTTGGGATGAGACATATGGAGTGCAAATTAGACCACTGTCGAGTTTTTCTTTGATGAAATGTCTACAACTTCAATATGCTTGGTTCTATCATGTTGCACTGGATTATGTGCTATGCTAATAGCAGATTTATTATCACAATAGAGTTTCATTGGTTCATCCCACTCTATCTTCAGATCCTTCAAAATAATCTTCAACCACAATAACTCACATATTCCTAGTTCCATTGTCCTAAATTCTGCTTCAGCACTGGATCTGGATACCACACTTTGTTTCTTACTTTTCCAAGCCACAAGATTCCCACATAGAAAAGTGAAATATCCCGTGGTTGACTTTCTATCTATAATTAACCCAACATAGTCAACATCAGTATATGCTTCAAGTCCCACATTTCCATTTCATCTGAACAAAATTCCTCTTCCTGGAGTTCCTTTCAAATATTGCACGATTCTGAGTGCAACTTGCAAATGTTGCATGAATTGACTAACTAGGCTTACAACAAAGGCAATATTAGGTCTTGCTATGGCTGCAAGCGAGGAGCAGCAAGGGCTTGCGGAACTGCAGTAGGTTCCATGTGTGTAAGTAGAGTGGGGTGAAGGCGAGGTAGGAAAATGCCAGACTTGGCCCTGGTTTGCATGTCATGACTGTTTTGAGGATGGATATGTGGTTGAGCAGGGGCAGGGTCTGATGAGTAAGATGAGGGAGAAGTGGGAGGTGAGGATGAGGGAGGTTTAGAGGTATTTGGAAGAGGGGAAGTGGAAGGTGTTTGGTCGTGTTGGGGTGAGGCAACAAATTGTTGTTGGGGCAGCAACAGATTGAGAGGAAGTGGATTGAGGGGACAAATGAGAAGAGGCTGAAGTGCTTAGAGAAAAACGAGTATCTTGCTGTGATTTTTGTTATGTTTTATCTTAATTTCTCTTTTTATAAATAATTGGTCTTATGCTAGAATCTGAAGTGAAGTCCTTGAATGCATCTTCTAATATCGTAGTGTAGAAATTAATAGTGTTCTGTTAATATAGATGATTTAAATTAAAAATTATCATGCCACAATCTGATGAAGGATATTTGCTACAGGAATGCTGCATTTTGTTATCTAACTCGAAACTTTCATACTCGCATTAGCAAAGATCTGCTCATCTACTGGTTTGAAGGCATATGGATGAGCTTTGACAGGTAACTTAGGATTCATATTTGGCATGGTAAACAAAGTAACTGTTATTGTGGCCATATTTTTAACAATGGCTCTAAATTATAGGCAGTTTTCTGTACAAAGTACTGCTTAGGAATTAGCGGATATTATAATTCCTATATCTCTGTCCCTCTAATAATTTTATGATAAAATCTCAACATTTCTGGATTACAATAATTTACATATTTTTTCACTCGCATGTTCTCTCTCACCATCTATTTACTATTTAGCATTTTAGCTTTTTCACCTGGTTTGTCTTGCACTTTTTTCCCTTTCTCCTATACTCAAATTGCTTTTTTTATTAAACATCATAAAGTTAATATTATCTGTGGGAATATTGCGCATGTATGGAGAGAAACTTATGATTGATAGTTTGCTGGTTGAACGGGCACTTCTCAATTAATTTTCTCATGGTTTGAATTGAATATGACTTTATGCATGTGTAACACATCTTTGTAGTAAAGACTGTTGATAATCACCTCCATTATTTACTTACAAATTTGAGCTAATATTGCAGAATCCTTAATTCTGCAAATGTTGATCGGGCCTATGATGGTTTGTTGTGGACTCTGCGGTATGCTTCTTTGAATAGGCATAAGGGTTCTTTTGCTTTATATTATTGTCTCTTGTGCATTTCAGATTTGTTCTAGAAAGTTATACTATGGACCCTGGCTACTCTTTGAATATTGTGAACTTATGTCTGTTCATTTATATCTAAAGGAGTTTGCAGGAACTTTCGTCAGCTCTATTGCTTCCAAATTCAATGATAGAGATATTGTCAATGCCATCTTCTACCTTGAATGAGGTCTTTCTGTTTCTCTAACATGTTTTGACTGTCCTTCCTTTGATGCATCCCACACTTATTTTCCCACACTTATTACTCATATATAACTAAATCCCTATTAATACTCATATATAACTGAATCCTTATACATAAGGGATATATAACAAAAACATATTTTGACACTCCCCTTAAAATTGGTGAAAGGTGTTCTCCTTCCCAGCTTAGATACAATTCTTTCAAAGTTGTTGCTGTTTAGCCCTTTAGTTAGAAATTCTGCAAGGTTGCCTTGTGAGGAGAGATATGGAGTGCAAATTAGGCCACTGTCGAGTTTTTGTTTGATGAAATGTCTATCGACTTCAATATTCTTGTTTCTATCAAGCTGCACTGGATTATGTGCTATGCTAATAGTAGATTTATTATCACAATAGAGCTTCATTGGTTCATCCCACTTTATCGTCAAGTCTCCCACTTTAGCTTCATTGGTTCAACCATAGTAACTGAAGAAAGTAAAAGATAAAATACTTTCATATTTTATTATTACAGCCCTAAGCTGTTTATATAGGAAAAGAAATTACAATAGTAAAACTGAGTAATAATGACAAAATAGAAATAAACATAATAATATAAAATAAAAGAGAATAAAATCTAATTTCTCTCGATTCTTCAACACCCCCCCTCAAGTTGGTGCATAGATATCTATCATGCCCAACTTGGCTATAAGTCGCTCAAAATTTGGTCTTGCCAAACTTTTTGTCAAGATATCAGCAGTTTGCTGATTTGGAAGTTACAAATGGCAGACATATAACTCCAACATCAATTTTTTCTTTTATGAAATGGCGGTCAATCTCAGTATGCTTTGTTCTATCATGTTGTACAGGGTTGTGAGCTATAATTATTGCTGCTTTGCTATCACAGAACAATTTTAAGGGTGAGTCAACTTTTATTTTCAGTCCGTCCAAGAGTTTATGAATGCATAAAAGTTCACAGATTCCTTGAGCCATTGCTCTGAATTCATCTTCTGCACTGCTTCGGGCAACAACCCCTTGTTTCTTACTTCTCCAAGTAACTAAATTTCCTCAAACATAGGCACAATATCCAGTGGTGGATTTTCTATCAGTAATTGATCCTGCCCAATCAGCATCTGTAAATATAGAGACTTCTCTGTCATTAGTTTTCTTGAAGCACAAACCCTTTCCAGGATTGGATTTCAAGTACCTTAAGATTCGATAAACTGCCTCCAAGTGTTCTTCATAGGGAGAATGCATGAATTGACTTACAACACTCACAGAGAAAGCGATGTTAGGTCTAGTGTGGGCTAGATAAATAAGTTTGCCGACTAACCTCTGGTATCTTCCAATCTCAATAGGAACACTGCCTTTCTCCCAAAGTTTAGCATTTAATTCCATAGGAGTATCTGCTGGTCTACACCCACTCATCCCAGTTTCTTATAAGAGATCTAGGATGTATTTTCTTTGAGAAACAACAATTCCCTTCTTTGAGCGAGCAACTTCCATACCAAGAAAATATTTAAGCGCGCCTAAATCTTTGATCTCAAATTCTTTTGTCAAATTTTTCTTCAATCTTTCCATCTCAACAATGTCATCTCCTGTGAGAATAATATCATCTACATATACAATTAGAATTGAAATTTTACCAACATTAGATAACTTCATGAACAGAGTATGGTCTGATTGTCCCTGCATATGTTCTTGCCTTTTGACCGACCGAGTGAATTTTTCAAACCAAGCCCTTGGAGATTGCTTGAGACCATAAAGGGATTTTTGTAGTTTGCACACATTTGAACCAAATTTATCTTTAAAGCCAGGTGGACTATCCATGTATACTTCCTCCTCCAAATCACCATTCAGAAAAGCATTCTTTACATCAAGTTGGTTAAGAGACCAATCTAAATTCACTGCCAAGGACATGAGAACTCTAATAGTGTTTAATTTGGCAACGGGAGCAAAAGTCTCTGAGTAATCAATGCCATATGTCTGAGTAAACCCTTTAGCAACCAAACGTGCCTTGTATCTTTCAACTGTGTTATCAGAATTGTATTTCACAGTAAATACCCATTTACAGCCAACAGTATTCTTTCCTGTAGGTAATGTCATGACTCTCCAAGTTTGATTCTTCTCAAGAGCTCTCATCTCCTAAAGAACAGCTTCCTTCCACTTTGGAATTTTTAGAGCCTCCTGTATATTTTTTGGAATTTCTACAGTAGACAACTTAGAGGTAAATGTAGCAAATGAAGAAGACAATTTTGAGTATGACACATAATTAGACAAAGGATATTTAGTGCATGTTCTAACAGGTTTTCTAATTGCAATAGGAAGGTCTAAATCAGGATACTCGGCATGACTCTTAAGAATAGAAGACTTACCTGTATCAAGATGATGTGCTGGATTATCTATTGGTTCAGAATCTTGGAAGGGTCGGAGAATGGGTCATTCATTTCTCTGTTTATGGTTTCTTCTTTCAAAGACATTTCCCTTCCAAGTAGGGTCAGTTGTAGTAAACCTGCTGTGTCTCTTTATCTGAGTCATTATGTTGTGACATTTCAGGTGGTCGTTTATTATTATTGAGATCAAGAATTTGATCATTGTGATTTTGATTTGAAATTGTCGCCTCCGAATCTGTCGAAACCTCATTCATAAGTGGATTGAGTTTCAATATGGATTATTGGGCATTTTCTTTTGGTGCATCAATATAAGTCTCAGAATTTTGTGACAACACTATATCACTTAAAGTAATGATGTTTTCAAAAGTAAAAGATGAATCTTCCTTAAAATTTCCCCCCTGAAGATGAATGTCAGTAAAAAATGGTTGATTTTCAACAAAAGTAACATCCGTGGTTACAAAAGTTCTTTTTGATTTTGGTTTAAAACACCGATACCCCTTATGAGTTGGAGAGTAACCGGTAAACACACATTTTATTGCTCGTGGATCGAGTTAGTCAAGGTGTTTATGTTCATGAACAAAAGCAGTACAACCAAAAACTTTTAGTGGCAAATCAGTAGAGACACTAGTCAAAAGAAAATAATTTCGAAAAACATCAAGAGGTGTATGAAAATCTAAAATTTTAGATGGCATTCGATTGATTAAATATGATGCAGTTAAAACAGCTTCACCCCACAAATATTTTGGAACCTTATTTGCAAATAGTAAAGCTCTAGCAACCTCAAGAAGATGCCTATTCTTTCTCTCTGCAATTCCATTTTGTTGGGGTGTGTTAACACAAGAACTTTGATCAACAACCCCATTTGCAAAAAAAAATCGGACAAAAGTGTATTAAAATATCCTTTACCATTGTCACTTCTGAATACTTGAATATTTGTTTGGTATTGAGTGTGCACCATTTTAAAGAAATTTTTGACAAATTGTCCAACTTCCGATTTTTCTTTCAATAAATAAACCCAACAAATTCTAGTATGATCATCAATAAAAGTTATAAACCATTTTTTATTAGAAAATGTGTTTATTCTATTAGGACCCCAAACATCACTATGAATAACTGCAAACGGTTTTGATTGTTTATATGGTTGTGTAGAAAAAGAAGAACGGTGATGTTTAGCAAATTCACAAGTTTCACAATGAAATAAAGATGGATCCTTCTTAGAAAATAATTTAGGAAACAAATGTTTCAAATACGAAAAACTAGGATGTCCTAACCGTAAATGCCATAACATAATATCATCATTATTAGAAGAAACAAAAATAGATTCAAAGCAGGTACTTGTTTTTTGTTGGTCTTTGAAGTCGAGTCCATTGTCAAGATAATAGAGTCCTCCACTCTCCTTAGCATTGCCAATCATCTTCCCCGTGCTCAAATACTTAAAAGTGCAATGAGAATGAAAGAAGTTAGCTTGACAATTTATATCCTTTGTTAATTTAGTAATGGATAACAGATTACATGATAAATTAGGAACATGTAAGACATTTTTTAAGGTTAACTTAGGTGACAAAATAACAGAGCCTTTCCCTGCAATGGGTGAAAGAGAGCCATCTGCAATTTTAATTTTGTGGTTACCTGCACAAGGACTATAAGAAGAAAATAGACTCGACTCCCCAGTCATATGATCAGTAGCACCAGAATCAATAATCCAAGTATGGCTGGGAGTGACACTAAGTAGAGCAGTATTTGGAAAATTACCTCTCTGAGCTATAGAGCAAGAAGAAGTTTGAGACTCAAGAAGTTTGTACAATTGATCTAACTGTTCCTTGGTGAAAGGAGATGGGCTTGAAGGAGACTGCTTCTCTTGATCAGATGTACCAGCTTGGAGCGCATGACCTTCGTTTCTTTCTTTTTTCTTCCAATTTAGAGGTTTTCCATGGAGCTTCCAACATGTATCACGTGTGTGCCCTGGACGTTTGCAATGTTCGCACCATGGTTTCTTGCCAGCGCTCTTCCCGTCTTCATTTTTTGTGACTAGGGCAGAGCTTTCAACCTCACCAATAGAAGGTGACTTACCCATCATAACACCTTGTCTCGCCTCTTCTCTTCTAACTTCTGAGAATGCTTCCCAAAGTGATGGCAATGGGATCTTTCCCAATATTCTGCCTCGAACTTCATCAAGCCGCTTATTAAGCCCGACCAAGAACATGAATACACAGTCGTTCTCCTGTCTCTTAAGAAACAAAACACTGTCCTCACAACACTTCTAATGATCATCATAGCAGAGATCCAATTCTTGCCATAGTGTCATCAACTCATAATAGGTAGTGACATCTCTATCTCCTTGTTTGGTATGCCACAATCGTGATTTAAGATCGAAAATTTGAGAAGAATTCTGAATATCAGAATATGTTTCTTTGACAGCCTCCCAAACTTCCTTTGCAGTAGACAAAAACATAAAAGGTTTTCTGATTGTTGATTCCATATTACTAAGCAACCAAGCAATAATAACAGAGTTCTCATATTTCCAAAACCTGTAATTCGGATCAGTTGTGGCAGACATTTGCACCTCTCCTGTTAGGAAACCGTATATTCCCTTACCGTCTAAAATCAATCTTGCGGTTTGGGACCATTCGACATAATTTTTTCCATTTAGTTTTTGGATTTCAACCTTGAGAGCATTAGAAGTTCCCTCATGGCCAAAAAAGTTGGAAAAACCGTTCTGGCCGCTTAGGCTGCTGCCATTGCTGCCTGTGCTGCTGCCATTGCCGCCTGTGCCGCTGCCACTGCCGCTTAGGGCGCTGTCTAAATTATCAGCGTTGTTGACTACGTCTGATTTTTTTGCCAAACCATCGTCATTGTCGCCGCTATCCACAAGGGCTACCTTCCATGGGGTATTGTATGCCATTAGATTTAGCTCAGTTGGTTGGAGCTCCAAACCCTAATGGTTGTGGAAAGATTTACAGAACCCTAACTAGAGCTCTTGATACCATGAAGAAAGTAAAAGATAAAATACTTTCATATTTTATTATTACAACCCTAAGCTGTTTATATAGGAAAAGAAATTACAATAGTAAAACTGAGTAATAATGACAGAATAAAAATAAACATAATAATATAAAATAAAATAGAATAAAATCTAATTTCTCTCGATTCTTCAACAGTAACTCACATATCCCTTGTGCCATTGCCCTAAATTCTACTTCACCGCTAGATCTAGATACCACATTTTGCTTCTTACTCTTCCAAGTCACAAGATTCCCACATAGGAAAATGCAATATTCTGTGGTTGATCTTCTATCTACAATTGACCCTGCATATTCAGTATCAATATATGCTTCAAGACCCACAATTCCAGTCGTTCGAACAAAATCCTTTTCCTGGAGTTCCTTTCAAATATTGCACGATTTTGAGTTCAGCTTGCAAGTGTACCTCCTATGATTGGTGCATGAATTGACTAACTAGGCTTACAGCGAAGGCAACATCGTGTTTAGTATGTGACAAATATATTAGTCTTCCAACTAATCTTTGGTACATTTCCTTGTCAACTTAAATGTCCTCTTCTACATTTCCCAACTTTAAATTTGGATCGGTTGGTGTACTCGCTGGCTTGCATGCTGTCTTGCCCGTTTCTTGCAGAAGATCTGTTATGTATTTTTGTTGGGATATGAAAATCCCTTTCTTAGTGTGAGCCACTTCAATTCCTAAGAAATATTTCAATTTTCCCAAGGTTTTAATCTCAAATTCTTTGGCTAAGTGTTGTCCTAACAATTGTTGCTCCTTTTCATCATCATCGGTCACTATAATGTCGCCCACATATACTAATAACGCTGTTACTCCCCCTGACTCAATGTTTGATACAAAGGGTATGATCTCCTTGGCTTTGTTTGAAACCTAGACCCACCACGACTCTAGCAAACCTCCCAAATCACTATGAATATGGACAAACGACGCACACCTAAATATTCTGATAGTAAGATTACTACTGGTAAACACATTAGGGTAGAACGGGGACAGGGCCTCCATGGGAGGTTTAAAGGCAATGACACTAGAAGGTGATAGGGCCTCCATGGGAGGTTTTAAGGCAATGACACTAGAAGGCAATAACATTGCTCGAGTTTGATCTAACAAATACCCATGTTTCCTCTCAACAATCCCATTTTGTTGGGGTGTTTTAACACACTCATGAATAATACCCTCCTTTTGACAGAAAGAATTAAGTCCGTGATTAAAATAATTTTTGGCATTATTAGACCTAATCCTTTTAATACTCACTCCGAATTGGTTTTTTATCATGGAGAAGAATTGTACAAACACAAAGCTGACTTCAAATTTTTGTTTTAGCAAGTAAACCTAAGTAACCCGAGTACAATCATCAATAAAGGTTACAAACCAACGGGCTCCTAATGTATTTGGAACATTAGAGGGACCCCATACATCAGTATGAACTAAATAGAATGGAGAAGTACTCATTTGGTTATTAACTGAAAAAGGTACACATTTGTGCTTAACAAGCTCACACACCTCACAGTGAAGACTTTCTACCACTAATTTTTTGAAGAGTGAATGAAAAAACTGTTTTATGACTTTAAATGAAGGATGACCCAGGCGACAGTGGTACAAAATGAACTTGTTTCTGTTGGTCTTTATTGATTTAGAAAAAAAAAGAGTTGGTATTGCTGGATAGATTTGGAGGAAGATTTTGATTATCCAAGTAATATAGACCATTCCATTCTCTAGCATTACAAATTGTCCTCCGTAAATTCTTGTTCTGAGAGACTCAAGATTTATTATAAAAAACATTACATGATATGTCTTGTGTTAGTTTTTGTATGGAAATTAAGCTAGTGGACAACTTAGGAATATGAACGACATTTCTTAGAGTTATGGATGTGTTTATTCGGACATCTCCTTAACCTGCTGCAGTTAGAATGGTACTATCTGATGTGGATATTTTCTTGTTGCTAGGGCAAGGTGAATAAGTGGAGAAATGTGTAGGTAAGGGTGTCATGTGGTCAGTGGCTCAAAAATCCAGTATCCAATATTGGCTATAGGTTGTATATGAAGCATTAAGTCCAAAAGAAAATTGAAACTTACCAAAAGGAAGTGTACTTGTATATACCAGAGAACTAGTACCTCTTAGTTTCTCCAACTTACTAAGAAGTGATCTAATCTTCTCTATTTAATCTTCGTTGAGTTGGGCCAATCTACTTTTGCTTTCTTTAACTGCCATATCCATAAAATCAGCAGACAAAAGATATTAGAGACAAAAGATTGATCTATCAAACAAAACAAACTTCAAACGTCCAAAAAATATCCACAAACTGTAACTGTGCTATAATGCCGCAACAGAAAAGTCCGAGCAAAAACCGTGTGAGCTTCAAATGACCCACAAACAAGAGTGTTGTAATCAAAAAGTGAACACCCAAAACGAAACCAGAAATGGAAGATCTACAATTTGGTTGAAAACGGCGCTGAAAAGAGGTCTAGGAGGCGTTCAAATACACGTGATTATTGAACATACTATGGCAACGAATAGGCCAACAAGAAATCTTAAGTTGCTACAATGAAGGCAGCAAAAAGGGGCACAATAAAGATGGCTAAGGTTTTGGGAAAATAGAAACTGCAACGAAGGTGGTAGGTTTATGCGGAAGTGAAACTCCCAAAGATCGAGAGCTCGATATTATCTCAAGAATTAGGGTAAAATATATTTATTGAATTGAAAAATATGCTGGCAATACATCAGATATATATATATATATATATGTATATATATAAGATTACTAAACAACCAAATCCTATTAGTACTTATATATAACTAAATCCCTATTAGTACAAATATATAACTGAATCCCTATACTTGAGGGTTATAAAACAAAAATAGATTTTGACAAAAACTAATAGTTGGGGTTGGCAATGGAGGATTGACATTGACATGTGAAACTTCTTTTGGGCAATTTCTTTTGAACTAATGTACCTTTTTACTTCCTAAGCTGTGTGATTTATGCTAAATGAAAGGTTTATTAGTATTAATTGCTAATGGGAGAACAAAATAGAGTAACAAAAAATTGCCATACATGTCTGATTTATGCTAAATGCCAATTGAATAGTTTGAACAATTTTATCAATGAAACTCAAGGTTTAATTTAAATAAAACACATTACCTAGCTGTCACTGAATTTTAAGAGCTTTGTCTTGGAGGTTGATTACTTTCTTTTAGGTTGTTCTGGAAATTTGTCAATATCCTTGTCGTTTCTCCAGTATGGTATTTTCTTCCTGAAGTATGCATTGATTTGATCAAGTGAATTTTGCAGTTCATCAATGGTTGGAAAGTACTTTGGAGTACTATTGTGCATGGTTTGCCGATTTTCAGCAATATAACCACTCTTGTAAGTTTGTTTTACATAGCAGCCATCCTCCCAATTTTAACTTGCATTTTTGATGGGTATCAGAATATTCAAATATGAGAGAAAGAATAAATAATTTCAGATAAAGATAGGAGAGAAAGAATAAATAATTTTCAAATATGATGATTACTGATGGTTATCTGTTGATTCAAAAAGGTTAGGCACTAACCCTTATTTATAGGGATACATGACTCTGGATCCTAATTGAATGGAAACTAGTATTGAAATATTACTAATCGATATGAACCTAATTCTATGGGATAAATCAAGATACTCTTCAGATAAGATATGCCCTATGTGGAGAACAACTGTGAACAATGTTAACAACGAGCAAAACCAGATTGAGCAGAATATAGAGGCGCAAAATTCACAGGTAGTGATGATTTTTCAGAGCCAATGTGGGCTTGAGGCAATGCACAGAAGCGAAATAGAAGCAATGCACCTTTTTCATATATGATGAATGCCAAAACCAGAGAAAAATAATTTGCGAAACTACAAATGCAGAGAACACTCAAATAGAAGGAGACAGAGACAGAGGCAGCAAAAGTACAACCACAAGCCCATGGGTCTGAATGGCGCTCACAGACTAGATAGATGCACATAAGTTGATATGAAAACAGAGCGAACAGAAAATATCAGACTGGACAACATTGGTTGAGGGATCAAATCAAACCGCTGACCACGGGAACAAATGTCGTAGGTGCCGACAAGAAGATTGGCACGTCACTGGCTTAAACAAACCATTGTGCAGTGGCACATGGGCTGTACGAGCCATTGAATCTGACAGTCTTTTCACATGGGTAACAGTGAGTGACAACTCCAATGATGGATGCATTCCAGCAGGTGATAGATGGCTGTTTTTGCTTCATCTGATGGTGACTTCATGAAAAACCCTCCCTGGAAATTTTTTCAGGCAGTGGCCGCAGCATGATAGGTACATTCTTGAAGAAGGGCCGGTGTTTAATGGTTGCTGAAGCCCTTGAGACAACCATTTGAAACAAAAAAGGAAGCAGGATAATTCAACAAAGTGAATTCTGGATACAAGTATTGGTACATTCTTGAACTATTGGGAACTTAGCTGAGGAATAGTGACTGAACAGGCCGTGGAAGATGATACCACTTTGATGCTATGTTGAAGTTAAAGGGTGTTTTAGATAAAGAGAGGAGAGAAAACAAAAAGGCTTTAAAATATGATTGTGATTGTGATATGATGATTAACAAAAGTTAAGCATTAATCCCTTTTAAAAGGGATGTAAGACTCCAATTCCTAATTGATCAGGGAAACTGAAGAAAGTAAAAGGCAAAATATTTTCATATCTTATTATTACAACCATATACTATTTATATAGGAAGAGAAATTACAATAGTAATAATGACAAAATCATAAAATAAAAATAAACATAATAATATAAAATAAAAGAGAATCAAATCAGATTTTTCTTGATTCTTTGACACCCCCTTCAAGTTGGTGCATAGATATCTGTCACGCCCAACTTGACTATAAGTCGTTCAACATTAAGTCTTTTTAAGGGTGAATCAACTTTCATTTTTAAGGGTATCATAGAACAATTTTAAGGGTGAGTGAACTTTCATTTTTAGTTCTCCTAAGAGTTTACAAATCCACAAATTTTCGCAGATTCCTTGAGCCATTGCTCTAAATTCGGCTTAAGCACTGCTTTAAGCAATAACACCTCGTTTTTTACTGCTCTAAGTGACTAAATTTTAACAAACATAAACACAATATCCAAGATTTTCTATATAGAGGCTTCTCTTTCATTGATTTTCTTGAAGTACAAACCTTTTCCAGGATTGGATTTCAAGTACATTAAGATCCGATAAACAACCTCCAAATGTTCTTCATAGGTAGAGTGCATGAATCGACTTACAACACTCATAGAGAAAGCGATGTTTGGTTTAATGTGGGCTAGATAAATAAGTTTGTCAACCAACCTTTGGTATCTTCCAATATCAACAGGAACACTGCCTTTCACCCAAAGTTTAACATTGAATTCCATAAGAGTATCTGCTGGTCTTCACCCACTCATCCTAGTCTTCTCCAAGAGATCTAAGATGTATTTTCTTTGAGAAACAACAATTCCCTTCTTTGAGCGAGCAACTTCCATACTAGGAAAACATTTAAAAGCACCTAAATCTTTGATCTCAAATTCTTTTGCCAAATTTTTCTTGAATCTTTCCTGATCAACAATGTCATCTCTTGTGAGAATAATATCATCTACATGTACAATTAGAATTGCAATTTTACCAACATTAGAGAACTTCATGAGCAAAGTATGGTCTGATTGTCCCTACATATATCCATAAAGTGAATTGCTTGAAACCATAAAGGGATTTTTGTAGTTTGCACACATTTGAACCAAACTTGTCTTCAATGTCAGGATGGCTATCCATGTACACTTCCTTCTCCAAATCACTATTCAGAAAAACATTTTTTACATCAAATTGGTAAAGAGACCATTCTAAATTCACCACCAAGGACAAGATAAGTATAATAGTGTTTAATTTGGCAACAGGAGCAAAAGTCTATGAGTAATCAATGCCATATGTCTAAGTAAACCTTTTAGCAACCAAACATGCATTGTATCTTTCAACTGTGTTATCAGAAATATATTTCACAGTTAATACCCATTTACAACCAACAATATTCTTTCCTGTAGACAAAGTCATCTCTCTCCAAGTTTGATTTTTCTCACGAGCTCTCATCTTCTCAACAATAACTTCCTTATATTTTGGATTTTTTTGAGCTTCCTGGATATTTTTTGAAATTTCTACAGCAGACAACTAAGAGGTAAACGAAACAAATGAAGAAGACAATTTTGAATATGGCACATAATTAGACAAATGATGTTTTGTGCATGATCTATCAAGTTTCCTAATTGCAATAAAAATGTTTATATCAAGATACTTAACATGACTCTTAAGAACAAAAGAAGACTTACCTGTATTAAGATGATGTAGTGGATTATCTATTGGTTCAGAATTTTGGAACTGTCGGACAATGGGTCCTCCATTTCTTTGTTTATAGTTTCTTCTTTTAAAGACATTTCCCTTCCAAGTAGGATTAGTGATATCAAACTTGCTTTATGTCTCTTTATCTAAGTCATTATGTTGTGGCATTTTAGGTGATCCTTCATTATTATTGAGATCAAGAATTTGTTCATTGTGATTTTGATTTGAAATCGTTGCCCCCGAATCTGTCGGTACCTCATTCATAAGTGGATTGAGCTTCCAATATGAATTCTTGGGCATTTTCTTTTGGTGCATCAATATAAGTCTAAGAATTTTGTGACAACACTGTATCACCTAAAGTAATGATGTTTTCAAAAGAAAAAAATGAATCTTCCTTAAAATTTTCCCCCTGAAGATGAACGTCAGTTAAAAATGGTTGATTTTCAACAAAAGTAACATCCAGGGTTACAAAAATTCTTTTTGATTCTGGTTCATAACAGTTATACCCCTTATGAGTTGGAGAGTAACCAATAAAAATACATTTTATTGCTCGTGGCTTGAGTTTGCTTAGTTGCTTATGTTCATGAAAAAAAAAACAGTGCAACCAAAAGTTTTTGGTGGCAAATCAGCAGAGACACGAGTCAAAGGAAAACAATTTCGAAAAACATAAAGAGTAGTTTGAAAATCTAAAACTTTAGATGGCATACGATTAATTAAATATGATACAGTTAAAACTGCTTCACCCAACAAATATTTTGGAACCTTATTTGCAAACAGTAAAACTCTAGCAATCTCAAGAAGCTATTCTTTCTCTATGCAATTCCATTTTGTTGGGATGTATTAATATAAATATTTTGATGAACAACCCCATTTCAAGAAAAAAATATGACAAAAACATATTAAAATATTATTTTTCATTGTCACTTCTGAAGACTTGAATATTTGTTTGACATTGAGTTTGCACAATTTTAAAGAATTTTTTGACAACCTGTCCTACTTCCGATTTTTCTTTCAATAAATAAATCCAACGAATTCTAGTTTGACCATCGATAAAAGTTATAAACCATTTTTGATTAGAAAATGTGTTTATTCTATTAGGACCCCAAATATCATTGTGAATAACTGCTACCGGTTTTGATTGTTTATATGGTTGTGTAGAAAAAAAAGAACGGCGATGCTTAGCAAATTTGCAAGTTTCCTAATGAAATAAAGACTAATGCTTCTTAGAATAATTTAGGAAACAAATGTTTCAAATACATAAAACTAGGATGTCCTCCATTCTCCTTAGCATTGCCAATATTCTTCCCCGTGTTTAAATCCTTAAAAGTGCAATGAGAATGAAAGAAGTTAACTTGACAATTTATATCGTTTGTTAATTTTGTAATGGGTCGCAGATTACATGATAAATTAGGAACATGTAAGACATTTTTTAAGGTTAACAAAGGTGACAAAATAACAAAACTTTTCCCTGCAATGATTGAAAGAGAGCCAAGCAAACTTGACTCTCCAATCATATGGTCTTTAACTCCAGAGTCGATAATCCAAGTATGACTAAGATAGACACTAAGTAGAGCAGTATTCTAAAAATTACCTCTTTGAGCTATAGAGTAAGAAAGAGTTTGAGACTCAACCTTTAGGGCATTAGAAATTCCCTCATGGCCAAAATTTTTGAGAAAATCATTGTTGGTGAAAACCATTGTTGGTGAAACCATTCCAACATAAACTAATCATGATAATAGCTGAGTGTTTTAATCTTAATCCAATGAGATAATTCCAGCTTCTCCCAAGATAAGATAGGTCAGTTGAGATTGGAGAAGAGTTTAATGGAGAGGTTGTTGTGGCAGTGTAGAGAAAGGTTCTCACAAAGCCATGGAATGGGTATTTCAAGCTCTAGATACCATGTATTTGAGAAAAAAGTATTGAACTGAAGTTCTGTGATTTTCATTTAAACAAATTGAGTTTACAATTCTGTATATCTAGGGAGACGAGTTACAAGTATTTGCCGAGGGGATAGCTGACCAACTGTTACAGTTCTAACTGCTAGCATCTGAACCAACTACACTGAACTATTTACAGAACCTTCACAACAGAACACCAATTATTTCCTAGATAGAATGACAGAACGTGCTTTGCATTTTATATTAATTTAACACTTCCAAATATATTGGTAAGATTTGGAAGTTCTTTTGAGCTGATGCATTTTTATTTACTTCACATCTTATTTTTTACAGTTTCCCCGGATTAGAAATTTATGTTTTCATCTTCTGCTTGGTTTATGTATCTTGTTGTTATCCTTATATACATTTTCTGTCGGTTAATTTCTGCTAAGATTTTAATTTTGTAACGTCACATTGATGCAGGTGGATGCTGCTTTGGCGCTTCTGAGTAATATAACCACAAATGTTAGTTATAGGCTTCACACAGCTTGGCATGTTGTTAATATTAGTCTATAACTCTAACAATACATGTTTCTATCCAGGATTTAGTAGATACATGTCTCATACCACAAGATGTGTGGGATCTTCAGTTTTTCAAAAGACCAACTTCAATGTAAGTGTCTTTTACAGTTTTACCTCGATTACAATTTAATATGGTTTAAAGATTGTCAGAATTTTAATGAAAGCTTATAATTTCTGCAAGTAAATAAATTCAATCACATATTTTCACACTCGTGTCAACTACTTAGAGATCAAGTGCTTAAGTTTTCATGGATGTATAGAATATCTTGTTACTGTTTCAGGATTATACAGAACAATGCTACTTAAAGAAATTTGGCTGTTGCATCTTAGATGTTTCTAACGAGTTAATTGCTTTTAATGCAATTAATTTATAGAGTACATAGACACATACAGTGATTAAATTCAAACAGAAAAACACATCAGCAATATGTTTTATTCATTTTACCAATTATTATTTCTAGCATAGGGTTAGTCTAATTTGTAAATACACATTGGAAGTGCCCATGACTTTGCTTAGCGATGAGCACCAATTGCTAGATCCAAGTTTAAACAAATCAATCATTTGGAGTGTTCACTCCTGAAAGAACCACAAGATCTAAGGAACTACTATTTAGGGCAATTACTGTGAGAGTGGAGAGTTAAGCAACTGTTGTACAAGGTAGTTACCGACTGTTAGAGGGGAGTGTTAGTTATGTTTCTATCTTATTATATGTTGTAGGGCATATGCTGTGAGAGGAAATAATTAGTTATGTTTCTACCTACTTATATGTTGTACTATGGGGAAGTAGGAGTTATTTGTGATCTGCAGGGTTGTCAAAATCGAGATCCTTGCTAAGATTGGGAGCGAAAACATGAGACAACGCAGATCCTAAGATCCTTCCAAAAATATTTTTTTTTAGTGTAAAATGATATTGCAGGTAACTAATATGTATGATAACTATTGAGATGTCACACGACTAGAGACATGGCTAAATTAGTCTTATACAAGGTTTGGGCAATCCTAATCGGACAAAGAAGGGGAGATGTTATATTTCAAATTAAAGTAAAAAAAGTTGTCTAATATATTTATTTTATATTTGCTAATTTTTATGAGAATGAAAGGAACAGAAAGAAAGTAGGACACAAGGAGATGTTATATTTCAGATGAAGGCCCCAATCAAACATTTATGAGTAAAGACATTGTTGAAGTTGTGGGATTTTAGAGAAAATGAAGAGAGAAAATAATAAAGATTTTAATATTATTGATAATAGCTTAATGCTGATTTTTATTACAAAATACTCAATACTAATCTCTATTTATAGAGAAACATAGAATCAATCCTAAATCAGGAATAAATCATAATAATAATGAGAGATATTCTAAGATATCTCTATGATTATAAATTGATCCTAAAAAATAACTCAATATACTCTAATATAATATAAAAGATCTTATAAGATATTTTCTAATATTCTGACACTCCCCCTCAAGCTAAAACTTACTAAGCTTAGCTTGTTACAAGGAAACAATGTTTTGCTCTGCAAAATAATAAAAAAGAGATGGAAAGGCAACTCAGAGATGCAGGTGAAGTCGGAGAGAATTGCTATAAATACAGCCTAGCCAGATAGCCGGAATGATCATCAGCATGAGAGAAATTCATTGCAAGCAATTGAACAAAGCAAAGTTCGTCCTTCTAAAAAACTGCATTTGGAAGCTTCAAACCAATAATATCAGAGACTCAAAATATTTAAACTTGAATTTGCTTCAAGGAGAGAGAGACATGCTTCATGGAGAGAAAGACAATGCCAATACATCTGGGACAAAGATAGGGCCAGTGTATCTGAGACAAATTGCCAAACTGTATGCATGTGGCTGGAAAGAAAAAACATAAAACAGATCTGGAACCAGGAAGGAAAACTCAATCTAGACGACTGAAACATTATGCCGGAAGGCAGACATACGCGCCTGAGCTCGAGGCTGTTGGTTGCGGCGCGTGAGACGAACACAGCGGATCTTGGAGGTAGTAGGTGTAACCGTAGCCCGAAACTAGAATATGAGGGCAAATTTGAAACTATGAGGTTGAGGTGCGATTGACCGACCAAGCAGCAACTAAGAGGCGTCAAAACGCGCCATCACATGCTGTGGAGACAACGACGGGTGAGATCTACTCGCATGAGAGATTAGCAGCACGTGAGAGCGTATGTGACAACTTTTGGTGACACGTTTTCGGGCATGACCTGATCTGGAGATTACGACGTCGTTCGCAGGAAAATTCGCCGGAAATAGTGGCAGCGGCAGCATTAGCAAACTGAACGGAAAACGAGTGAAACCGGTGTCGGAATGTAACACGATAATGGTTTAGAAAAGGAATGTCACGTTGAAAAAAGAGAATCTATAATTATATTCCCTAACTGTTGGGAACTCAGCAGCGGAATAGAGACAAAATCTTTCAAGGATGATCGAAATCGGCTCTGATACCATGTTGAAGTTGTGGGATTTTAGAGAAAATGAAGAGAGAAAATAATAAAGGTTTAAATATTATTGATAATAGCTTAATGCTGATTTTTATTACAAAAGACTCAATACTAATCTCTATTTATAGAGAAACATAGACTCAATCCTAAATCAGGAATAAATCATAATAATAATGAGAGATATTCTAAGATATCTCTATGATTATAAATTGATCTTAAAAAATAACTCAAGATACTGTAATATAATATAAAAGATCTTATAAGATATTTTCTAATATTCTGACAGGCATCAACCAAATATTCTAAATTAATTAGACTTAAATAAATTTTTAGTCCATGTAGTATACATCTTTTTCTGTTATAGTTACAAATAAACTTTTTTCTGTTATAGTTACAAATAAACTTCAATCCAGTTCGTGTCCCTCTATATCATTGAAAAAATTGGTTTAGATCCTCATTTTGACTTTAGTTTTTAATATTTGTCCATGTTGGAATCAATTGTTATTAATGCTTGGAATAGGATTATATAAGGACTAATTCCTAAATGAACCAATATTACAAGAACTAAACCACAACAACAAGGACCAAAAGCAATGTTATTGTTCAAGATTGAAACTGTAACAGATTCTTTTATAGGGACTAAGTACTTGTTTTTCCTTTTCAATATTTTTCTTTATTTCTTTTCTGAATATGAAATTTGTTACATACTTCATTTTGTTTCCTCATTCTTTTGTAATTCATGATTTTTCTTTTATGCAGACCCATC
The DNA here is from genome assembly GCF_000331145.2 of Cicer arietinum. NCBI lineage: Eukaryota > Viridiplantae > Streptophyta > Magnoliopsida > Fabales > Fabaceae > Cicer > Cicer arietinum. Next base: position 62,375,614 of record NC_021164.2, read on the forward strand.
TTGCATTTTCTCTCATGTTACTTTTCAAGGAAGAATTCTAATGTAAGTTGCCAAAGGAACACCATATTTTTCATGTGAGATATTTACTCGATGTTAGATTCGTAATTGACCTATAATCTTATGATTATATAGAATTGTGTTACCATATTGATTTCAAATTTCAGTATAGAAAGTTTTGAATTTGGAAAATAACTCAATGATCTTTAAAAAAATACTAAGTACATTGTGGAAAGTATCCAATAAAAGAAACCAAATATGTAAGATTCAATGCAGTAGAAGGACATGTCTAAGACTCTAAAGTATATTAACTTGAATGGAAAAATAGATTTTGTTGATTCTTGACCTTACTTAGAAAGGGAGTGCAGGCATGTTCCCATGATGGCACGACTCAATTTCAAGGCTTTAATTTTGCAAGACTTGAGAGAATTTGTTGGAGTTTTGACTTTTGACAAATTGGGTTAACCTAGACCTTGATAAAGAATATTAGGAGAAGTAGTGGGATCACCGACCTGGGGAGACCGCATCTATCCATACATAGCCTTATTAAACATGGAAATCTAAGTGCCTGGTTCGAATTTTTTTGAGAGTCCTATAATATGAACTGAACAACAGTTATAAGTCGAGGCAAACCCTCATCCCATGAGCTCGCTTTGGAGTTTAGTTAGATCTAAAGTTAAGAAAATGTGTGGTTTTTTATTTTTAATTACCAAAAGGCTATCTGGTTTTTACTTTGTTTACTGTTTTGAAACACTTCTTGTTGTGGGTCTAGTTAATCCTCCTATTGATCATGAAGAATACCACAATATAGACTAAATGATTGCCTATTAATTCCTTTCCTAGAATAAAACAGAAGTTTCGGTATCATGATTATGCCAATGCCATGTCGAATTGGATTGTTATGGCATTAAATATGTCACACCCCTGTTGAAATAATTCATATCTTTACAATAAAATGAAGCAACCTTTGAGCCTTCATATGGTCCATTTGAACAAATATTCTTTTAGTTATCTAAAGTTATGGTTACATTTCTATTTCTTGTTTCTCAATAAAGGAAAGTTTTGCAAATGTAGTGAAGAAAAACTCCCCCATCGCAAGTGATATGGCCTAACTAGTGCGTATAAAGCTTTGACAATCCCTATCTTACAACTCTGTTTTGTGTAGTTCAGTTAGAGCTTAAGTCTAAAATGGTATTAAAGCCTATCCTAGAGCTGTTGTTGGGACATCCATATTTTCCATGCACTAGGCCTAATTATAGACCAGTGTGAGGGTGTGTGTTGGAGAGAAGCCTAAGTCCCACATTGCCTAGATTGGTGAATGCTTACCTTACAAACCGTTTTTGTGGGGTTGAGTTAGAAACAAATCTAAGAGTATGTGGGTAATTTCGACCTTTATTTAGGTAGAAATAAAAATGTTTGTGTCCTGAGCTACTTTTGTTTAAAATTATTGTCTTCATCATGCAGACTGATCTTCGAGATACTTTACATCTTCGAAAGAACCTTTTGAAGGAAGTTTTGAATCATCTTGATAGGAAGGTGTGTTTATTTTAAATTGTGATTAACAAAGTATTTTATATTTCATTATGTTTATACAAAAAGGAAAATATATGATTTAGAATAGATAACTTCTATTACTCATTGAGACTATAGAAATATATATACCAAAGAGAATCTCTTAAAATAAAGAAAAGAATAGAAAACTATAAAAATAATAATAATTGGAGAGAATAATCTTGATTATGGCTATAATCAACATTCTCTTTCAAGTTGGAGCATATATCATATGCATGTAGATTGTTACACTACATATATCATCAATTTGAGGTCTCTCCACAGAGATTTGGTGGATATATTGGTCAACTTCAGTAAAGTGGTTTTAACTATTACTGGAAGAATCTTCTCTCTGATAAAGTAGCAGTCAACTTGTATGTGTTTAGTATTCTCATGAAAGATGAGGATTGAAGAAAGATTCAATGCCAACTAATTATTAAATATAAGTTCCATATAACCAAATCCTTCTTGGAGTAAATGTTTCAACCACAAAAGATGACAAGTAGTGTTGGACATAACACGATACATGGCTTCTGTACTTGACCTTGCAACAATTTTTTTTAAGCTAAAGAGAGAAAAAGTGCAAAAGCATCATATGGTAAATTTGGCATCCCAACTATGTTGGCACCCCAAATCAACCATCTCTCATTTGCTGTACCCTAAAAAGTATATTAAAATGAAAAGAGGGAAAATAAAGCTTGGGAGGACTAGACCAATACCCATGGTAACAACAGTGTGCGAGAACAACAACTCTTGCTTTTCTATGAAATAGTTTCCCTCGATCAAAACTCAACAACTTGAAGCACACCTTCTATCACTAGCACCACCTGCCCAATTTTCATCTAAATGTCCAACAATATTGGGGTGACCTGTATTTGTATAGACAAGCCCATTTCCAGGTTACCATTTAATATACCTCAAGATCCAAACTATTTCAGATTACCATATAATATACCTTAAGATCCGATTTGCTACATTCCAATGGCTAGCACAATTTGAGTTTAGAATTTGACTTATGAAACTGATTGTGCAGGTTTGTTCAACATTGAATGAGCGGATGACTTTGTACCTGCCCAGTGCTATGTTTGCACTTTGTGTAGGTTGTGTTGCCTTACCTGAATGCTTTAAAGAAATTCCTCTAGTTTACAGCTCTTTGGATGTCACTGAGTCTCTTGATAGTAGTCAAAAGGTACAGCCTATCACTCTT
>NC_021164.2:62378380-62393784 GCF_000331145.2 Cicer arietinum
CTCTTTCCGAAACTGATTTTTGATTGAATATATTTAGTTAAACTGTAAATAAGAAACTCACTATAAAGTTTATCGTAGTTTGAAGACCCTAAGCACCAATGTTTGCATGAATTTTTTGATTGCTCTGTGGAAGTTCTCACAGAAATTCACAAAGTTTCCAAAGTTGAGGTCTGATCCTTTGCTTACAGAAGATTGTATGTTTTAACTTTCACGGTTTTCATAAAGGCAACTATAATTTTTCAGGTTTCTGAAATGCGAATATTTCCACGTATAAGGGTTCCCCAGGAAATAAGTGATCAGCTTTTGCATGAAATGGAGATCTCTATTCTTGAATTGTTGGCCGAAGAGGAAAATAATGAGAGGCACTTACCTGATATTTTCTTAAAATGTTCTCTCTTGTCTAACCTACTATATGGTTATTTCTTCACAAGGTTTGTCACTGTAAAGTCATCCTCTTTCTATTTGGTTATAACTTCGGTACTGAGGTTATGTTGTTTATATTTGCAAATAGAAGTAGAATAATTAACAATTTTTGGATAGACCTCCAATTAGACTTGTACATTAGGAGGGGCAAAAAAGGGGTTCTAGAAGGCAATGTATCAGAATAATTAGTATTACTGACTGCCTGTATAGCGAGAAAAAATAAGTTGAAAACTTAATAAGGATTAAGGAGTACTGGGTATTGAGTAAATGAGAACTAGTGTTAGGTATGGCTAGGAGGCTTGAAGCATCTAAGAATCCTTCTATTCGGCTCGGCTGTGCCTTCTTACATCGGGGAGGATGCATGATTTCTTCAAAAAAGCATTGCACTATTCAGTCTTCTATGTTACCAATTTCGCCTACCTTTGTTTAGTTCTTGCAACCACGCAATCAACTTGAAGGAAGATACAATGATTCCAAATACTATCATATTGTTAATTCCATCACCGTAATTATGAGATTGAGAGACTGGTGAAAGAGATGCTACAGGCAAATGTCACAAGGCCGATCACAAGTCTTAGTGAAGAAAAAAGATGGGAGTCGGGATTTTGCATGGACTATAGGATGCTTAATAAAGTCACAATCTTGAATTGATTTCCTCTCCCCATCAATGACGATTTGGTGAACTAGGATGGGCAACCATCTTTTCCAAATTGGATTGATGGCAGACTATTATTAGATTAGAATGAGGGAAAATGATGTTGATATGACTCAATTTTGTATACATGAAGTCCATTGCTAGTTTGTAATATATCCTTTAGTTTGACCAAGGCACTCTTCACTTTCCAATAAGGACACCAAGATTTAGCTTGATTAATTCTCTGTTAGCGACAATATCAACATAGTTCCTATGTACATATAGCAACCCCTTTTGGGGAGGGTCCTTGATATAACTCAACATCCAAATTAATGCATCCCTGTGATTGTCACAAGGAGAAGTGGGAAAGCATCTCATAAAGTCTTCTCACTAGTTTTTGATACTACCTCTGTCCCTTTTGAGAAATTTTATTGTCCCTTTTTATAGGACTCCATACAAAATTTCTACTGCATTAATTATTTCATTACCAAAATACTCTTATTTTTTTTACATATTATTTTGTAACTAATGACTTAGCAATAAATGTTATGAAGGGTAAACTTGGAAAAACTAAACTAATTGTTAACAATTTAATACTTTAATTTTGGTAATTCCCGTGATTTAGTCAACTAGGCTCTATACTTAGGGATAGTGGTAGTAACTGAGTAGGGCTCTCATTGATCTGGTAGCGGTTAACATATTATAAGTGTTGGTTGGTTTACTGTCTAACATTTTAGTTTCTTTCTTCTAAAATGTCAAGAGAATTTTTCTCAGCGAGATTACAAAACTAGCCTTTGATTGGGTAATCTTAATTCCAAGAAATATATTAATTGACTTAGGTCTAGGTCTTTTTAGTTTTAGTGCTCAAAAAGTGTTGTTTGTACATTAAATAAAGCAACCATTTCCATGAAGTAATAATATCAACTTTGAAATGTGAGAACTTTTTAGTGGTAACTTGTCTCCTAATTATCAACTCTCTTTCTCTCTCTAACCAACTGAGTTATTCCGTGTTTTCAATCCCATAGTTAAAATCTCCTCTATAATTAATTGCTTGTAGTCTTGAGACTCGTGTCACCTGTTTTGCACCATTATTTCTGTTGAAAGTGTGAGATTTTAGAGAAAAGGAGGAGAGAAAATAATAAGGGTTTGAATATTATTGATAATAGCTTAATGTTTACTTGATTACAATAGACTCAATACTAATCTCTATTTATAGAGAAACATAGACTAAATCCTAAATTAGGAATAAATCATAATAATAATAAGAGATATTCTAAGATATCTCTATAATTATAAATTGATCCTAAGAAATAATTTAAGATACTCTAATATAATATAAAAGATATTATAAGATATTTTTTAATATTCTAACAATTTCCATCTCTATATTTAGTTTTGATAGATGCTTTTATGTTCTTTCAGGAAATTAAATGTTTCATTATGTTCAAAGTTAAGGCAATACTTGCAACAGATGCTTAATTATGCTGTCAGAATCATTCAAGAAGACAGTGACCACCAGGCTAGTTGCTTAAGTTATGATCCTACATGTGAGGATACAGGTTCTCTCACTGCTTCTATTCATTGTTTTCTATCATCACCTATATTTTGTGAGTGGAGGGATCAAAATTTGGACTGTGTTCCATTTGGTGAGGTTATCCAATCTGTGGAGAGACTTTTGAAAGCCTTTGCTAATCTATATGATGGTTATTCTCAACATTTGATGAGTCTTCAGTCCGATATGATCATGCAAGATACAGCCTCTACTGATAGTATTCAAAGTTCCTGCTCGTATGACATAAGTAAAAGCAGGATTTTGGATATGGAGTTGGATGTTAATGAAGAATCAAGAGATGGGGATAGTTTAGCTGTTGCGAAAAGAATCGGCACTGGTGTGTCATCTGTAGAGAAGTGGAAACTTGGCATGATATCACTTATTTCCTGTTTTTGCTCTGCTTCTCATGTTCTTACGTGGGAAACACTCTTCAAACTAATGGAGAAAGAGTATGATCCCAAGGTAGACTTTTGACAGTCATATTTACTTAGGATTGACAGATTTATTTGTTCAATGTTAATATTTTCTTTGTTTTTTGAACAATTTCTTCCTATTTATAGGGTTTTAGATAAGAATGGAGGGAGGAGAAATAATAAAGACTTTGAATTGTAATTATGATATAATATAAAAGAATGACGAAGCACAAAACATTTTTTATAAAAATATTAGACTCCTAATTCTACTTAAAAAAGCCTTAGAATTTGGGTTGAGCCTAACTCAGCCATACAAACTGACTTGTAAGGTGAGGGATGCCTCCCATTTATGAACATATTTTCAGACCATATTTCATCTAATGTAGGACTCTCGACAATAAGTAAACTAATTTTGATAAATATTAGACTCCTATAACCTAATCCCAAGTTAAATTAAATAAGGAAACAAATCATGGAATATAAAAAATATGGAAAATAATCCTAAGAAATAATATAATCCTAGGAAATAATAATATAAGGTAGGTCTTAGTAGGGATATTGAGGGTTAGAACGTTGGAACTTTATACTTGTTCTGTTCGTGTAAAGGTTGGAACTTTATACTTGTTCTGTTGGTGTAAAGGTTGGAACTTTATACTGAGAGAGGAGAAAAAAGAGATGTGTCATGAGGGTATGAGGATTGAGGGGTTGGTGGCTGGCTGGAGCAGTGGGTTGCCAGGGAAATGATGCAAAAACCTAAATATAAATTAAAATATGAAACTTTAGTTCATAATAAGTTCCTGGCAGTCTTTGACACTGAACTTTTTATCGTTATATCTTATGGTTATAATGTTTCAGAGAGATGTTGTGACAACCTATCATGGTGGTCTGTTCTATAATTTACCTTGACACAAAAGACTAACTCTTATTTACTCTAATCCTAGAATGTCAATCCATATTAAATAAGGAAACTAATCATGATAATTACAAGACTCCTTATTGTAACTAACTAAAATATACGGAAATCAGACATGACTCAATTATTATAAGATATTTCTATATATTCTATCACTTGTTCTAACACTTGACATTTATGTGATTTTCATCCTTTCTAAATTCAGGTGCGTGGAAAAGTATTGTATCATCTCTGTGCACATCCTCATTGGTCCTCTGCTTCAAGATTAATTGATTTGGTATGAATTATCTGGGTCCAGATTTCCATAAACTATGTGTATGTGCACACATACCAAAATTTGCTTTGTGTTTTGCAGGTTAATGTAATGAACAATATCATTACAGAGCAAGTTGGACTTAAGCTTGCCTGTGGAAATGTTTTGACTTCTACCCATGTTTTGCTGTCTAACTTATCTTCCCTGGATGCTGTTGGTAAGGAGAAATGTGGTCTGTATTTAAGGGAAGCGGAAACGGAACAGGTATCTTTGAATTTCTATATATTTGGACTTCTGGAGAAGATTTCTTTATAGGAGTAATCATTTACTAAAACTTTCTCTAAAGTCTAAACAATTAGATAAAATCACCATTGAGACAGAAAAAAGGAGAAATAGAGAGAAAATGATGAGTGGGAAAATCTACAAAATCAGAGTAATATATAGTACATAAACTAACAACTAATTACAAACATTTAAAAAAAAAATCTGAGTAATATATAGTATTAGTTGAAAATTTGTTTAGAACATTTGCAATTATTGTGTAGATTTGATATAGATCTTCATGTAAATGGGAATATAATCTCCTATATTTATTTTGAGTAGGGATCCTTTCCATTTCTCAAAAGAAATGGAGAGCTCAGTTACTAATGTTTTGGGTGTATAAAAGTTCAATTATACAAGATAAATGTCACAATTTCCAAACCATAGGCATTTATACACGAAAAACGTTAGTAGTGGAGGAAATGGAGAGGATCTTAACCTGTTTATTTTGTATTTATCACTTTAAGCTATGTAAAATGGACTTTGTTGTGTCGTTGAAACAAATTTTTGTTTCGAACATTATGTCTCTTTGTCTCTGTCGTTATGGTATCTAGATCCTGACAGAGGGGCTCTAAAAGTTCTGCCTACGTAGTGGTCTCTTTGTCTTCTTAAGGACAAATTTTTTTGGCAAACATGTTTCCTTTTCTATTTTTGCCTTTTCCTGTCGTGTTATATCTTTCCTATGTGTTCCCTATACTGTCTAATGCTGCCCAATTTTTTTCGGACTAGATCACCACCACCATGGATGGAATATCCCAATCTATGTAACCCTAAAGTTGTAGGTTTAGAAGGCCACCCACATTCTCCTACCCGCTAAAACCAACTTCACGTTTTAAAGAACAACCCCCATCCTCTACCGTTGCTCACTGCACATCTAGGGAGCTTCCAACCGATTCTTCTGCTGCTCAGGTCGTCAGACCACATCGGTTCTACCACTCTACTTTCTTGTTTTAGGACGTCATCAACTTATAATCATAAAGATATCTTAGAATATGTCTCATTATTATTATTATACTTTGTTCCTGATTTATGATTGATTCTATATTTCTCTATAAATAGAGATTAGTATCGAGTCATTTGTAATCACGTTAGCATAAAACTAATTATCAATAATATTCAAACCCTTATTATTTTTTCTCATCATTTTCTCTAAAATCCCACAACTTCAACAACTACAGTTACTAAAACCACTATTGTCTTGAATGATTGTGATAGAACACTGCAAATTAAGAGAAATGAGGGCTCAAATAGTGGGGTCCACTCAACCAAGTCACACACTTCACACACTTTCAATTTGTTGAATGATGGATGGGAGGAATAAATGCTAGTAACAATGTCCCTTATTCTACTGATATTCCATTAAAGAGGGGGAAGTGAGAAAGACATTCAGTTTCAAGAAGGATGAATGAAAGGAATAAAAGCTAATTAATAATGTCATTTATTTTATGTTATAAGAATAAGGGAATAGGAAGAGGGGAGACATTCAGAAAATATTCTAAGAAACAATTAGGGGAATTCTTTCTCTGGTTACGAGCAATTCTGCTCTGGTTTAGGAGTTCTTAGAACTCTGATTTATTTCTTTTTCTGCATTTTCATATTTCCAGCATTGTAAGAGTTTCAGAGCTCGTCAATTCAAGTTAATAAAATTCTGTTTTCTATCATTGGTCCGACCTGCCGGATAGAGATAGAAGCTAGCGAAACCGAATGCCACCGAAAATGTCTGACAAAGTTGAGGCTTTGAAGATAAGAATGGCTGAGATGGAAGATTCATTGCGTCAAACCTTGGATGAATTTCGTCATGCTATTTTGACAGAGTTCGCAAAACTGTTGAATTGGCCTACACCTGAGGTGTCGCAGATAACTGAGGGGCCAATTACGGAATACAAGATGGCAGTGAAGAAGGTGGAGCTGGCGTCATTTGATGGTGATGATCCAGTAGGGTGAATCACGCGAGCAGAGACATATTTTGAGGTACAGGGAATATCTGAAGAAGTGAAGGTTCGTTTGGCGAAAATTAGCATGGAGGAAGCAACCATTCATTGGTTTAATCTTCTATGTGAAACGGAGGATGACCTCACATGGTTAAAGTTGAAGGAAGCGTTGATTGAGAGATATGGAGGAAGAAAGAGCGATAATCCATTCGAAGAATTGAAAGATCTTCAACAAACTGGAGATGTGGAAGGGTACATTTTAGATTTCGAATATTTCTCTTCCCAGGTTATGCGTCTCCCCGAAGAACAATACCTTGGGTATTTTTTGGGTGGCCTCCAACCAGAGGTACGTTTGCGAGTAAGGACCTTCAACCCTAAGACACGTGTGGAAGCGATGAAGTTGGCTCGTGATGTTGAAACAGAGTTACGGAGCGTGTTGAATTACAGGAAAAGCGGAGGTGGAGGTCGTTCGCGAAGCTGGAAAGGGGGAAGAGAAGGAAGTAATGGGCTTACTAATAGAAACGGATCTGGACTGAGTTTTTTTCCAGGCCCAAACAAGGGAAAGGCAAGTTTTGGGGGAACCCAATCCAAAAATACTCTAACTGGGTCAAATCCTATCCCGGAATTAAGCATGCAAGGAGGCAACCTTAATCAATACCAAACACGAACAAATGGCAATGAGGAGCGACGGGGGAACCACGAAAATCGCAATCGGAGAACTAAGCATCTTCCATATTCTGAATTAATGGAACGTAAGGCGCGAGGCCTCTGTTTTCGATGTGGGGAAATGTTTCATCCTCTTCATCAGTGTGCTGAAAAACAGCTGCGTTTGGTAATTCTGGGGGACGATGAAGTGGCGGACGATGCCGGTGAAGTCCTAGCTATCGAATTGAAGGAAGGGGAGGAAGACGTTGCAGTAAGATGCAACTCTGCAGTGCTGTGCAGAATAGCAGAGGAAGGCAGAGCTCGAAATTGGTTCCCTTTTCCCCTACGTTTGGAAGGTACCGTGAAGGGTATACCGGTCACGATGATGGTGGACACTGGTGCTACTCATAATTTTGTGACTCCTCAAATGGCTGCAGTTCTGCAGCTTCCATTAGAACAGATCCCAGCTACGAATGCAAAATTTGGAAACGGTTCCTGTGTGGCCATAACAGAAAAGTGTGAGAAGTTTGACATTCAAATTGGAAGGTTCCAGACCACTGTTGAAGCTTACATAGTGGAATTACAAGGTGAGGACATGATTTTAGGAGTGGCTTGGCTGCATAAGTTAGGCAAGGTGTTATTTGATTGGGAAGAAATGACAATTTGCTTGGACTGGAAGGGGAAAACTGTGAAGCTGCAGTGTCAAAATTCGGAGAATTGGAGAATCAATCGGGAAAAAGAACTTAATGTTGTTACCACGAATATACTAAAGCCAAGAAAAATCATAACATGGGAAGGGAATAAGGAAACCATCAGCTGGGAACCTGGAAGTCTGCTACAGAATCAATGTCTTAATGTTAGCCTTGAGGACAAGGCTCATTTTGAAGCGGATGGCAATGATAAAACACTGCAAATTAAGAGAAATGAGGGCCCAAATAGTGGGGTCCACTCAACCAAGTCACACACTTCACACACATTCAGTTTGTTGAATGATGGATGGGAGGAATAAATGCTAGTAACAATGTCCCTTATTCTACTGATATTCCATTAAAGAGGGGGAAGTGAGAAAGACATTCAGTTTCAAGAAGGATGAATGAAAGGAATAAAAGCTAATTAATAATGTCATTTATTTTATGTTATAAGAATGAGGGAATAGGAAGAGGGGAGACATTCAGAAAATATTCTAAGAAACAATTAGGGGAATTCTTTCTCTGGTTAGGAGCAATTCTGCTCTGATTTAGGAGTTCTTAGAACTCTGGTTTATTTCTTTTTCTGCATTTTCATATTTCTAGCATTGTAAGAGCTTCAGAGCTCATCAATTCAAGTTAATAAAATTCTGTTTTCTATCACCACCATCGTGAAGGGTATTCCAATTTTTATCCGACTAGATCACCACCACCATGGATGGAATATCCCAATCTATGTAACCCTAAAGTTGTAGGTTTAGAAGGCCACCCACATTCTCCTACCCGCTAAAACCAACTTCACGTTTTAAAGAACAACCCCCATCCTCTACCTTTGCTGACTGCACATCTAGGGAGTTTCCAACCGATTCTTCTGCTGCTCAGGTCGTCAGACCACGTCGGTTCTACCACTCTACTTTCTTGTTTTAGGACGTCATCAATTTATAATCATAGAGATATCTTAGAATATGTCTCATTATTATTATTATGCTTTGTTCCTGATTTATGATTGATTCTATATTTCTCTATAAATAGAGATTAGTATCGAGTCATTTGTAATCACGTTAGCATAAAACTATTATCAATAATATTCAAACCCTTATTATTTTTTCTCATCATTTTCTCTAAAATCCCACAACTTCAACAATTACAGTTACTAAAACCACTATTGTCTTGAATGATTGGAGGTCAGGACAACCAATTGGCACCAAATGTGAGTCTCATGGCCTTTACCAACTATCCACCCCATTATGTCTTTGTTGTGCCATAGATTTCCCTTGTAGGCTGTAGCACACATGCTCAGTTGGGTCATTAAAGAGTTTCCAAAATCTTGAAGTTGGTGATGCGCCACTCCGTGTTAAGTTTGCATCGTAAGTCGTTCGACTCAGAGTGCATACTCTTTTTGAATTTTCCGTTTGAGTTAATAAACGAACTTCGTTCTTTTTTGTTTTAGTTTACTCTGATGTTTGGGGTCATTGTTGTACTTTTTCTACTCTTAGGTTCCAATATTTGTTACATTTATTGATGATTTCTAACATGTGATTATTTTTGATGAAAAAAATAGACATAGATTATTTTTCATCTTTGAGCATTTAGGAGATTAAAACTTAGTTTGTTGTTTGAGTTTTCCATCGGACTTTACGTAGTGATAATGTCTGTGGATATTTCTCTCAACAATTTCATCAAACTTCAATGGATTCTAATGACACTTTTCATTAAGAGTGTGTTTGGTTGTGAGGATAATGTGAGAATAGAGAAATAGGTGAGAAAGAATGTTATAAGAGAGAAATATGTGAGAAATAAAGTCGATTTGAAGTTGTCAAAATATGTTTCTGTTTAATATCCCTCAAGTATAGGAATTCGGTTGAATAAGAGTAATAGTAGAGATTTAGTTATATATGAGTACTAATAGGGATTTAGTTGTATATGAGTACTAATAGGATTTGGTTGTTTAGTAATCTAGTATGTATATATATATATCTGATGTATTGCCAACATATTTTTCAATTCAATTAATATAATTTTACTGTAATTCTTGAGAGAAGTATTGTTTAGAAGAAGAGAAATATGAAAGAAATAGAGAAGATAGAAGTGTTGGTTATTTATAAAAGTACGATAATGTCCTCAAACCACTGTTTCATTAAATTACTTCAATTTTAGAATAATTTATCCTTTACATATTTAAATTTAGAATTATTTGAGATAGTTAATGCAACTACTTATTTAATTATTAATCATTTTATTACAATTAATTAATTAATTATATAGTGAGTATGTGAACGTCATACGTAAAATAAAAAACTGCAGTATAAGTTAGTGTGAACTCTTTAGAAAAAAATAGTGACATACATGAAAAAGACAGGAATGGAAAAACAAAAAATTGAAGCTAGCTCTCTTTCTCTCGTCTTAATCTCTTTCCTAACAAACAGCCCCTAAACGTCTTATGTTGATACACCTCAAATAGGATTGTCAAACACAAAAATTGACACCTCATTGAAACCCCTCAGACCCTTCTTCCTATTTTGGTTTTGGGGATGCTGTTTTGAGAGGTTGCTATCTCTTAAATCACATGCCCTCACATGTTTTGTCTGCTGCTGCTGTCTCTCTCCTAGTAATTTGTCGGCTCGATTACACAAGTACGTCTTCCTTGATATTAAGTTTTTATTTTATTTTTTTATATTGGGTTTAGTTCATCCTTACAAAATGGCTTGTAAGGTAAGAAATGGTTCTCTTTATAAACTATGTTTAGGCCTTATCTCTACTCAATGTGGGACTTGGGTTTTTCCCAATTCACCACTCTCACGTCCAACATTATTGGACTTGGTGTATGGATATAAGTGGCGGGTGACCCGAATTAGGCTCTGATACCAAATTAAGTTTTTATATTGGACCTAACTAATTCTTACAAGCTGACTTGTACGGTGAAAGTTGTCTCTCTTTATAAACTATGTTTAGGCTTTATCTCTACTCAATGTGAGACTTGGGTTTTTTGTTACAATTCTACGCCTTACGATCATGCAAGCCTCCTCCTGATCTTAAGTAGGATCTCCATCTTGACAACATTGGCTCCCCCTATTGACCATTCAACTGCTTGGCTAGACATATCACCATTGCCCACCACACTCCTTGGTGCACATTTCTACCTAAATCTGTCAAGTATGTAGATATTACTAGAAACTCACCAAACAAATCTGATTTTTAGCTTTGATAGGTAAGTTAAACTTTTATCCCACCATGCTTTTGAATTGTTTAAATATGGTGAAGGCATCAGACTCCGTCTTCAGAATATATATCCAAGTGAGTTGATTAAATGCTTCAGAATTCAGTAAATCCAAATGCTCTTCTCTCTCACTCTCTATCTTTTTTTTTTTTTTTTTTTCTGTCTCTCTCTAAATTTTTTTTCCTTCTGGTTATCAGCTCTTTGGTACATGGTTGCTGGCATTTTCTATGATAGTACATATATTCATATTTTTTCGTAACTATAGCTTGTACTCTGTTTCATATCTTTGGATGGTGCTTCTGTTCATCAGAGGCAAAATTTTGAAATGAACATGTTTTGTTGTTATATATAATGTTATTGTTATGAAATTAAGTAGCTATTGATTTAATCATGCAGTGCTTTCAATCAATAGGAAACGTGGTGCATAACCTTTCAAAAGTTGATCTTGATTGGTTTGGGCGGGTGAAGCTTATTGATTGCATTTGTAATCTTATTTCACTCCATCCTCAAATTGGTCAGGTGATTTTTATAATTTTCTTTGCCTGATGTTTATATTTGTCTGGATTCCATGAGAATGTCCTATGGACGAGAGAGAGAGAGAGAGAGGAGAAATAATTCTTAAATGTTTCTGATGAAAATGATTTTCATTGTGTGATTTCAGTTATTATAACAGTATATATCAAAATTCAGTTATTATAACAGTATATATCAAAATTCAGTTAGACTTAAATGAATCTTACTATTGCAACTTTCAGTAACAGAAAAATAGCAGCACTGATTAACTCGCTAATAACTACATAGTGACTACTTGTATTAGTTCCAACTTCAGTGCTTATCCATTATTTTTTCTCTTTTGACAGACAATGATAGAAAGATTACTTTTGATGCTAAATGATAACGATTATCGAGTTCGGTTATCTTTTGCAAGGAGGGTTGGTGTTCTTTTCCAAACATGGGATGGTCATGAAGAGCTTTTTCATGACTTATGGTGAGTTGCATTTCAAATGATATCGACAAGGCAATATTTTTATTGAAATAGGTTTTGCTCAACTTGATGCTTAATGGTCGTTGTTTTACAACTAGACCTTATTTACTTGGTGATTGTTAAGTTTTCATATTAAGCCTAACTTCATCCTTACAAAATGACAAAATGAGCTTGTAAGGTTAGGGATGCCTCTTTCTATAAACTGTTAGGGCTTTATCTCCATTCAATGTGAGACTTGAATTTTTCCCAATATACCCCTCACGCCCAACACTATTGGGCTTGATGCATGGATATAAATCGGGGCTGGACCGAATCGACAGGCTCCTGATACCATGTTAAGTTTTTATATTGGGCCTAATTCATTGTTACAAAACCTGCTTGTAAGGTTTGAGATGCTTCTCTTTATAAAAAAAAAATCATGTTTAGGTCTTCTCTATTCAATGGTGACTTGAGTTTTTTGGATGGTAGAAATTGTTGTTTGCCATTATCCAACTATAGTAAATATTCATTAGCACTTCCATGTATTAGGAATTCAAATGTTGTTGTATCTGGGCCTTCTAGTCCAGCAGTCTAACTGCTTTCTGTTAATGCCAGCTATATCTCTGTTAGTCCAGCTGTACCTGCCTTGGGCAGTTTTCTGTTAGTGCCGGCTGTATCTGCTTTAGGAAGTTACAGTTGTCAACTATTTGTACAATAGTTGTGTTATTTTGACACAAGATGTGACAACTAAATTTGACCCAATTTAGATGGTTAATGCAATTCAAATACATGGTTACTTATATTTAGCAGATGGTTAATGCATATAGCAAACTGTCACAACTCATTAACCATTTATTGAATGCAATTAATCACGATTTTAAGCATCATTAACCACAATTTTTCTGTGTATGCTTGAACACAAATCGTGGTTGGTGAATATCATGTATATTTGAATACTATAAAATCATGTAATCTTATTGGAAAAAACCCTAGTCCCATATTGTTAAGAGATAGAGTTCTATAATAATTTATAAATAGTGACACTCCTCTCTTTGCAAGTCGGTTTTGTGAGGATGATGAGTTAAGCCCAATATAAAAACCTAAGAAATCTCAACGCAATTTGAATGATAAATGAATATCATGTATATTTGAACTCTTGAAAATTGTGGTTAATGAGATTCGAGTTTGTGGTTAATTACATTCAAGGGATGGTTGTTTGGTTGACACCTTGTTATATACTTTAACCATCAACTGAACATAATTGACCACATATATAAACTGCATTAACCATTCAGTTGTCGAACTTTTTTGTCAATTTTGTTTGTCAAAATATAATTTCTCTTTGTATTCAGATTCAGAGTGAACAATATTCAGATTTAATATGCTTAGCTTCTCTAAATTCTATGAATTCAGAATTCAAAACAAAAAACATGTGTGCGTAGGTTATGGTGGTCACACATTGAACCTTCATATAAGGAAATCCGTTATCATCCTTTGGCTTTGATTGTTTTTCCAGTTCAAATTTTGGTGTTCCTTTGGTGGTCTATTCCAAAGTAAAAGCTATCAATGCAAAGGAGGTGCTAGCTGATGGTCCTCAGCCTCAACCTAAAATGGAAACAGTTTTGATTACTCTGATGCATGTTGCACTACATAGTGAGAAGGTTGAGTTAGAGGTAAACTTATTGATGTGCCATTTCATTTTAACTCTTTTTTAACTTTTTGATCCTTTCTTGGGCTGCTGTGTAATGGTATTCTAGTGTATGCATCAAAAAATGGTCGAGTTTTCTTTTTACCTAGCAGTGCCTTTTGTTTCCTTTCTGATTCTCTTTTATATGCTCAACTCTCTGAATTTGTTATGACTAGGATTCGTTATGTTATTTTGATATCCATTCATATTATTTATGGAGAGTCTTGTGGTTTCTGGGTGATTCTTGATGCCATTTTACAGGCTGTTTTTATGATATGCGTGGTTTCTGCTGTTGATCCTTGTCAAAGGTACACAAAAATTTCGTTGCCATTTTAAAACCACCACTTTAGTGTCTTATGTTTCGTAATGTGTTCTAGGGAATTGGTCTGTGCTGTTCTTGACAATCTTTCGAAAGAGCTTCAGTATATGACTAGAATGAAGGTAATTGTTTTTTACGTGTTTGTTTTAATTTGACCTTGTACAATGGCTATTTGATTGTAATTGTTTATGCTAGGTCCCTGTGTTTGTTTTAATTTGACCTTGTGCAATGGCTTTTTGATTGTAATTGTTTATGCTAGGTCCCTGTTTCTGCAGTTTGGTACTACCAAATGCACGGTGACATAGATTGAAGTTTTTTGAACTTGATCCAAAAGTTTGAGCTTTTTTTTTTCAGAAAAGAAAAATGTATTATTAGATGCAAATTTAATTGTATTTTTTAAAAAGAAGAGCCAATTTCATTAAAAATCAAGAATGTACAAGTTATTCGCCACATGGGGGAGGAAAAATGTCTTCCGAAATGGCAATAGACAAAGATGAAAAACTAAAAAAATCAAGAATGTTGCAAGGTTCTGTATTCTTAATGCACATCATAAATGGACACTTCCATTTTAGACAGTCACAAGCTGCGTGCGAGTGAGTCATACGTTTCAATCCCAAGCAAATATAGGAATTGAAGAGGTGTCCCTAAAGATCAGGGCTCTTTGTCTAATTAATTTGCTAAAGAACTGTAAAATCCACATTTCATAATAATATTTTGGTGTCCTCTATCTCTGCCAATAACCTTTAAATTGTATGAATAGAAATCTCCTCTAGGTTGATATGGCCGCTTTTATTGATCCCACAACATCGTACAAATTATTCAATGAGTGTGACAAAATAAATTGAAATCTTAGATTGTTGACAAGTGAGGTAAGAGTTGAGCTCTATCTGTCCTGTTAGACTTTGCTCTAATATGATCTTAGACAATAACTTGGTTTTACGCTTTTAAACTGCATTCACATTTAGCCTGAGATTAGTACTTCCAAAAATTAATTCGTTATGGTATTGAAGCTTAAAAAATCTTATGATTACTAAATGGTTTTTTTACTTCATTTTCTTTTATGCAGTATTTAGAGGAACTTTTGGGATCACTTATCTTTTGTTGGGTAGCTTGTGGTGTAAGCCTGGCTGCACTTGTCGAGGTAATTTGTTCATTATGTTTGGTATAATCTAGTAATCTACGATTCTATATAAATTGTATTAAATCTTTAGTGAGATTTACTGCAAGGTAATACCTTAGTTTTGCCTCAAGTACTGCTCCACAAAGCCTGTCAGTCGCAAAGGCAATTTGTGTTACTTGTATATAGGACAACAACAAGCTGCGGGTGATACTTTAAAATCCATTTGAAAATGGAAACCAAATTGTGTTTCCAAATTGAAAAGTTGAACCACCGTTTATTTCCAAATTTTCAAAATAAGAAAATGTTTCATATTTTCAAAACCAGCT
>NC_021164.2:62394086-62405172 GCF_000331145.2 Cicer arietinum
GGGAAAGAGAGGGAGAGATGAAGGCGAGGGCGACTGGAAATGTCTTTGTTGTACAACAGAGGCCGTTTATGCAGATGCTAGTATGGGATGGCTGTTGGAGAAGAGCAATGCTGTGCTACCATCGAAGGGTGAAACACACTCTGCTATGAATGGACAAGTAGAACTGTGCCTTGTGTGCGTGTTGACACCATAACGAGAAAGGTGACAATGTAGACAGGAACCACGTTGTAGTTGAGCGGTGGTTGGTGGAGATGGGAGCTGCGTATGGCGGTACTTGCAGAACTGGTTCTCGATGGAGAAGATGGAAGATGAGTTGCAGATCTTGTGAAGGAGATATGCTGATCTTGTGAACAAGGGTCTGGCGGGAGAAGGATGCTGTTGGAGCAGCGAAGAAGAATAGATGGCGAGTTCTGATGCAAGTTGGGAGTGGAGGAAGCATTTTTCAAAAACTATGAAAACAAATTTTCATTTTCAAAATTTTTAGAAATACTGATTTTGTTTTCTTAAATTGAAAATGGAAACACGAGCAATAGGAAACACAGTGTAACCAAATATTTTTAATTGTAAATCAACTGAAACACTAGGAAAACATTATTTGAAAATATGCATGAGAGTTTGAAAATTTAAAACTTTAGATGTCATTCGATTAATCAAATAAGCAACAGTTAAAATGGCTTTACCCCACAATTATTTTGGAACTTTAGTTGAGAAAAGTAAAGCTCTGTGATCTTTAGTAAGTTTCTATTTTATCTCTCTGCAATTCCATTTTGTTTCGGTGTATCAGCACACTCAAGAACTATGATGTTCAATTCCATTTTCCAATATTTTTTGCCATGATCATTTTTGAAGACTTGAATGTTTGTTTGAAATTGATTGATCTCCATTTTGGAAGATCCTTGACAGCCTGACAAGCATAAGATTTTTCCTTTAACAAGTACACCCAACAAAGTCTAACCATCAATGTGAATACTGAATAACAAAAAATGGTTTTGATGACTTATATGGTTGTATAGGAGTAAGAGTGATGAAGTTTTGTAAATTCACATGCGTCACAATGAAACAAAGACAAATCTTTATTATCCAGCCTAGCAAGGAAAATAATGACACAATCCTTTTCTTGTCTTTTAAAAAATAGAACACTATCCTCAATACGCATTCAACAATTCTCATTACAAAGGTCTAATTCCTGCCATATTGTCATCATCTCATTATAATAAATAGTCACATATCTGTCATCATTAGCATGCAATAATTTTGACTTTAGGCCGAAAAATCAGAGTGGAATTTTGAATGTTAGTATGTTTCTTTGACAATCATCCGTACTTCTCTTACAGTTGCTAAGATCATAAAGGGTTTTCCCATTGTGGGTTCCATAAAATTGACTAACCAAGCAATAATTAGAATTTTTTGTATTTTCATTGCCTGAAAGTTGGATCCCCTTCTGCAGGTTTTGCACTTTGCTATGTCCCCGTGAGAAACCCAAACTTTCTATTTGTCTCCATGATTAATTGAACGGTTTGGGTTGATTGTTTGTAGTTTTTTCCATTAAGCCATTGAACATTGAGTTCGAGAGAATTGGAGTATCCTTCTTGGCCATTAAAATAGGTGTTTAAGCTGTCGCGATACCACCATTAAAGAAAACATTTGGACTGTCTCCAATACTGTTGACCGTCTCCAACAATTCAAGGATCCTTTTGATTTATTCCGAAGTCAATTAATGTTTAAATAGATATTACAATAAAGTATCTTCTTTGAATCAAGGAGAGATTGAAGGAAATAAAATAAAATCAATGAGATCATGATATCCCTTGATTCTCCAACAGTGTGTTGTTCCATTACATTAATATAATGTGGTTCTTTTGTTATTTCATCATCTGATTCATCTCGCTGCAAGCAAACTTTTCAAGACCACCTTATTCATTGCCTGAGTTAAAATAATAATTTTCTTGATAATACATTGTGGTAATCTAAAATATTTTCTATGGTGAAGTTTTTTATTTGGACAAATGCTTTCATTAGCTGTATTCTGATGAATTTTTTCCTTGCCATTAATAATTAATTTGTTGTTCTACAGACAAGGCATCTTTTTATACCAGATGCAGAACCTGGTCATTTCCTTCAGTATTGTTGTCCATGGCTTCTTCCTGCGCTGCTTATTCATCAAAATAGTTCTGATCTTAATTGGGTTACCAAGGTGTGAGCAGTTTCCATAACTGATGTTAAATTGTATGTTAATTTATATTATGGAAGCTTCTAGATTTTTCTCTGTAGGAAATAAAAAATATAAAGGCTTCAATTAGATGCCCTTATGCTCTTAGAATTGCCATTTGTGAAATGATTAACATTTTGCACTGTCTCTTTCATTGCATAGATTTTTAATTGTAGTGTCCGTATCTTGCTTTCTCTAACACAGTTCCTTTTTGCAGGTCACTTGTCAACCTTCGACAGTTCTTATAAAAAATCACTTCGCTTCGATATTTGCAGTTTCTATGGCGTTGCATTGCAGTAAGAAACCAGGATCAGAGAAGGGAACTTTTGTGCTTCAAAGTTCTATTCTTCAATTTGGTCAGATCTCTGAGAATGAACGGGACAAACTCATAAAGAGACATATGGTCTGTTACTCTGCTCTTTAGGGTCTGCTTGTTTTACATAAATGATATTCTGGATGACTATCATGGTTGTTATATTTTACATAAATGATATTTCTGGATGATAAATGACAGTCTTCATTGTTTATCGTAACATTTTAAATTAATTTTTTCTTATTTCTTTCAATTCATTAAATAAGGAGAAAATTCCCCTCCTTAGCTAATTGAATAATGAAATATTTTTAGAAAATTCATCATTTTCAATAAATAATGTTTAGATCATAATATTTTTAAGGAAAATGTTCCTATTTGAAAAGATTTTCAGAAATTTCTACTCTTATATTTTGAATCTTGGGTTTGGTCCTAAATCTCAAAAGCTATCTCATGGTGGTGAGGGCTGTCCTTTACTTATAACCCCTACTTTGATAGTATCATATATTTTTCATATGCTTTTGCTTTACATGTGGGTGTTGATATCTATTAAACATTATTATTGACAAAATATCTGGTGGATGGGCACTTTTTAATCATATTTGTTTGAAATTAATGTGCAGTTATACATCATATATAGCATCCTTGACACATGCTATAATAATATTTTCTTTATCGATAATTACTGGATTTGTTTAAGGTGATATTTTTGTTGTAAGTTTTAACATTTTTTTCTTGTATAATTTTAGGTCTCTATTGTCAGCTGTATTTTATCTTTGTGCTCTTGTTCATCCGACCCTGTAGTCCCTTTCTTTTCCAGGGATATAGTGTCACTTGAAATTCAAACAATTGTTGATGGATTTCTGGACTTGTGAGTTATCTTCTATACCTTTTTGCTATCTAATTACGATCTCTATCTTGATAAGTAATATTTATTGAGATGTAGGGACGGTAATCACACAACTTCTGCTGTTGCCGACAAGATCAACATTTTTCGCCCTGATAGAGTTTTCATGGTAATCTTTTATCATATAACTTGACAACACCATTCAGATATCCTTTTCCCTTTTCTTCTATTCTTGCCTTTGTGTTTCTAATGAACTCAATTTTTTTAACTGGCAGTTTTTGGTAGAAATTCATTATAAAATTGCAGCAGCATCTCATTACAGGCACAAGTGCCACCGATTGTCTGGAATTGAAGTGCTTATTAGTGTTCTTGGTCCGAGAGTTGCTGTTTTAAGCACATCCAAGTAAGTTTCATGGACCTAGATTACATGTATCTCATATTTGAAAGATATTGTGAACTATAATATAAATCTTGCTGATTTCGATCAAGCTTTTAGGATTTGGCATATGAGTGTAAACTTGTTGGACCCATCCTATAGACTTTGTTGGGATCCAGTATCTTAGTATAGATACAGTAGAAATAAGATCTAAATGATCAACTAGTTTAAATTAGAATTAGATCCTAGTTAAGCAATTAATATCTGAATTAGGTTTTAGCTTTTTATTGATGATTTTCTCCTTTGTATCTTCCTTAGTTGTAGCAGGTTGGTTGTTTTCACCTGATCTCTAGCCTTGTATATGTATCTGTGTGTGTGTGTGTAGGCCTTCATGTATGTATATATGCTATTTACCAACCTTCCCAGTGTCCATTTGACCAATTTCTCACTGGCGTCATTATCAAATTTGAATTGTGTCTGTTTGAAATTTTGATCTGTTTATTTCTCATTTACTTTGCTTAAATTTTGAGTTAATGCAGTTATCTTTTCAACTTGATTGGACCGTTGATTGGATGTCCTGCTTTACAAGACCAATGCTGTCGTATACTTTCTGCATTGTTGCTATCTTTTAAAAAGAATCCATCATCAGATATCACTAGCATGCTTGGGGAACAGCTCCAGGTTTATGTTGTTTCATTTTACAATGTTTTCAACTTCTTTAATTTCTTATTTAGCCCATTATTTACTACTGTCTTCTGTCCAGTTTCTTGTTTCAAAGTTGGTGGCATGTTGCATTCCTTCCATAAATAAAGAATCATGTGACAGTTCTGTATTACGAGCTTTATCTCTTCTCTGTATGTTTACTTTGGATTCTGATCCATCTATGCATGATTACATCAAAGTGAGTGTTTTCTTTAAACTTCTTTCTGTTCCTCTAAGGATCTGGTCTTGTTAAGCTTTGTGGATCATAAAAAAAATTACTTGCAGGAGTTGGAGCCATTCCCTGAATTAAAAATATTTGACGAGATACGGAAGTTTCATCAAGAATTATGCCACACGTACTCTATTCGTGATCACATATTGAAGGTAAAGAATTATAATCCACTTTCACTGTTATGAACTTGTAAAGGCCCATTTGTATATTGTATAAAAAAAGTCCCATTTGTATAAGGTTTTAAAAAAATGATTTAAGATTGTATGAATACGTTTGTAAACATTATAACGTTATAGGGTTTTAAAATTAAGTGCCTCATTTTTATCGTTGACCTAAACATTATAACGTTATAGGGTTTTAAAACTCAGTTGGGGCATGTTTTTAAACACATTTGGGCTAGTTTGGGTCGCACGGGTCAATCTATGTTTTTTTCAAATATTTTTGGGTTTTTCTGCTTTTTTCCACAATGGCCCCGCCACGCGAAAACCTATACGCCACAACAATTGTATGGCGGTTTGTCAAAATCCTGCCACCGCCTTCCGCCATGGCTTTCATCAACACTTTATCAGACAAAAGAGAATAAATTGTAGAAAAAAGTAGAAGCCTGCTACTATGATTTATTCTTCAGTCTAAGCTGATTTAAATTATCTTCCTTGAGTCAAGGAGAGATTTTAGGGAAATAAAAACAAAAAATATCATATTGTAAAACAAAAAATAAGCACTATTATAATAGGAAATAATCATGGATTCTCAAACATAAATTATAAATATTTGGGATGTTACAGGCTGTGCTGCGACTTTCTGGCTGCAGCTACACCCTTTGTAACAAGCTTAAAGCTTACCAAGCTTTCGCTTGATGTGGAATGTCAAAGTCAAAGAATCAAATTCGTATGTTTATTATTAGGATTATTGGAGTCATAGATTAGGATTTCAACTAGCAAATCATATCAATTAGCATTCATTATATTTGTTGTACATGCTATTATAAATAGAGATGAGTGTGGTCTGATTTAGACTCACAATAATCACAAATTTAGCAGATGCTAATTATAGTTTTTAGAAGTTACCTGAAGTAGCTTTTCAAAATATCAGAAATCAGTTTTTTTTTTTCATTGTCTGATTTTTTTAAAGCTTAAACAAAGATTTTAAAAACATTAAAAGGATTTTTTTAAAAATAAGTATTTTTAAATTACAAATCTTGAGCATGAGGTTTTTGTCAATTCTCTATTAACTTGTTTTCTGTTATATTGTTCATTTTCAGTTTGTAAGAAGGTCATGCTACCTTCCACCGAGGTTACTTTTGTCAAGGTGATTTCCTTTCTCAACAGTCTTTCTCATGATTTTATCTTTCATCGTTTTCAATGAAAATAACCGGTATTGTTTCCTGTTATTTACATATAACTAACTTTTAAGTCTTACTTTAGTGAAAATATTTCTTATACTGTGTGTGCATGAGTTTTTCTATCGAGAGAATTGGAGGACAGGTATTTACATTATAAATATTAGATGAATGACATAATAAGTTATACGTTGCAATTTGGTTTCGGTGTTTTGAAATTTCAAGTGGTTTGTGATTTTTGAATATGACCTTTCTTCAGTCTCCAGGGATTGCACAAGAAGTTACTGATCGAAGAAACCAGTCAAAGAAGAGGGAGAACAGGCCACTTTGAGGACAAGTATTGGCATGGTGACAATGAAATGGTGCATGCAGTTTGGACACTTGTTCACATGTGTGGCTCGAATGATGCAAGTGGTGTTAGGGAATTGGTTTCAGATTTTATTTCTCGGGTATGGCAGAGTGAGACATCAACAAGAGCTTCACGTTCTCCTAGATCATACTTAAATTTCACATGTTTACTTTCTTTCTGATTTATTCACTCAATTATTTTATTTATATATAAGTCTTGCAACAAAATGGGTATGAGATTTTGGGGATGGTAAACGATAAGTCATTGGGTGGGAGAGACAAGGGACTGGGATCCTTTTTGTAGGTGAGACAAGCCGCTAGCACTTGTATCATTCTTGTCAAAATATGTTATATAGGAGTACTGATAGGATTTGGTTGTTTAGTTATATAGGGATTCAGTTATATAGGAGTATTAGTAGAGATTTAGTTATATATGAGTACTGATAGGATTTGGTTGTTTAGTAATCTAGTATAAATATATCTGATGTATTACCAATATATTTCAAGTTTTAATAAATATAATTTTATTCTAATTCTTGACATGGTATCAGAGCAGGTTTTGATTTTGTGATCTGTCTTTGTGCTTCACTACCGCTGCAGGCGGCAGCAAATGCCGCCGGCAACACCAATTTTTTCAGTGTTTCAATTTTTTGGCTTCATACAGTCATTTGTCACCATCAACTCCGACTGCCTTTCTAGCAACCAGCCACGACGCTACAGCTTCCCTCAAAAGCACCGCTTTCCCTGTGTGTTTTTTTTTCAATGACTTTTCTTTTGTTCTTGATATATCCATTCATCAGGTATAGGTTCTTCGATCAGAGCCAGCCCCCACAACAACTGTATCACTTACTGTAAGAATAGCCACTCTGACGTCAGCACCCCCATAAGAATCTGTAGTTATTTTATCTGATTTAATTGCTGGCAAAGCAAAGGTTGATTCTGATGATATATGCTTCTTGCCAAAAGCCACGGGTCTTAGGTTAGAAATTATGATAGCTGCAACAGGAGTCCTAGCAGATACAACACTGCCTGTTGCTGGAAACTCCAATAAGACATTAGTTGACTTCATACTAAGTAGTCAACTGCTCCTCTGGTGACTAGTGCTCTCGGTGACAAAACCAGGGCTGCCTGTTCCATCATTGTCGGTCCACATAACAGTGGCACGATGATATTATGGTCAAAAGGGATCTGTCTTTATGGGCTGTTGAAGTCGAGCTTGCCCTCTCAGTTGATAAGGATTTATCCACCCTGCAACCTGACGTATAGCAGGGACCAAGATGAAAGCAAACTGAAGAGCTGACAAGATTTCCAGTTAGAAGAATGTTAATTCCAGAAGCAAAAGCCTTATCCAAGATCCTTCCTTGGCATTCTTCATCATCCTTAGCGATACCACGGTCCACAACTTTGCAGTGATGCTGTACTGCAGCTACCAGCAGCATGGCATGATTAGAGTCCCTGATCTGACCACGACTTAGATGCCCAGTAGATGGCTCTACAAGCTCATCTCCAGTAGAAAGAACAACAACAGTTGGAGTAGGATACACCTTTACCGTCGCCAACCAACATTGCACACACTGTCACGCGCGTCCATCTTCTCTATGTTTGGATCTTACGTGCCTCCACCAAATTTGTGCGTGAGAATGCATGTACTGGTCATGCCTTTATCTCCTTGAAGCATGTTGCTCTCTCCTTGAAACATATTCAAGTTTAAATATTTTGAGTCTCCAATATTATTGTTTTCAAGCTTCCAAATGCAGTCTTTTAGAAGAACGGAACTTTCTTTGTTCAATTGCTTGCCATGAATTTCTCTCAGACTGATGATCAATTAGGCTGTCTGGCTAGGCTATATTTATTGCAATTCTCACCGACTTCAAATGCATCCCTGAGTTGCCTTTCCATCTTTTTTATTATTTTGTGGAGCAAAACATTGTTTTCTTGTAGCAAGCTAAAGTTAAGCTTTAGCTTGAGGGGGAGTGTTGTACCATTTCCGCCTGGACGTTTTGTCAATAGGAGGAGGGAATGTTTGAGTGACAGGAGTAGAATCACCGAGTCATTAGGTGGGGGAACAGATGGGCCAGAATTGCTAGTACCTTGTTCATTCGCCATTTCAGATTCAGCTTGGTTATCGTCTTTAGATTGTGAAAATTGACTATTACTACTTTCACCTTGAACACTATAAGAATTCGGCATGTTCTGCTGGAAGTTTCAGACTTAGAAACACCTGAAACCTTGTCAGACTCCTTAGATGCTTTACTATTTGCATCCTGAACCTTTCTTGCAATATCTGCTTCCTTGTCAAAATCATCTTCAGAAGGAACATTTTCCACTACGATACCATCGGTATCACTATCATCTCCATGATCAGATTGTTTGTCAACATGCTCGACATCATCCTCAGTACCCAGTCAACAGCTATGAGACGAGCCCCAAACTATGATCCATTGAGTTTCCGAATGGCACTTTCATTGTGGCCCTTGCTTCTGCATAAAACTACCGCCTTTATTGCGGTTTCTATTTTCCTAAAATCTTAGCCACCTTAATTGTGGTCCTTTTGCCGCCTTCATTGCGGTTTCTATTTCGTGAAATCTTAGACACCTTCATTGTGGTCCTTTTGCTGCCTTCATTGCGGTTTCTATTTCTTAGCCACCTTCATTGTGGTCCTTTTGCCGCCTTCATTGCGGTTTCTATTTCTTAGCCACCTTCATTGTGGCCCTTTTTACTGCCTTCATTGCAGCAACTTGAGATTTCTTTTTGGCCTAATTTGCACTCCATAGTATTCAAGTTGGGAATGGAGAACACCTATTCACCAGCTTGAGGGGGAGTGTCAAAATATGTTTTTGTTTAATATCCCTCAAGTATAGGGATTCAGTTATATAGGAGTACTAGTAGGGATTTAGTTATATATGTACTAATAGGATTTGGTTGTTTAGTAATCTAGTATAAATATATCTGATGTATTACCAATATATTTCAAGTTTCAATAAATATAATTTTATTCTAATTCTTGACAATTCTATTTTTTTTTTAAGTCGAAAAGAAAAAGACTGCAAAAGCATCATATGGTAAATTTGTCATTCCAACTATGTTGGCACCCCAAATCAATCGCCTATTATTTGCAGCACCCTAAAAAGTATATTAAAATGAAAAGAAGGAAAATAAAGCTTGGGGGGACTAGACCAATACCCAAGGTAACAACAGTGTGTGAGAACAGCAACTGTCTTTTTGGTGGCTTTGATTCGACAGCCAATTATATATCTCGTATGGCAGTCTTGCAGACTAGCATCACTCGCATTTGCACAAACGTTATCTTCTAGCTTTTATTTTTATAGTTCTAATTTTCGCATGATTATTAGATGAAGAGAAATAACTATCATTGATTAGACAACTGTTTGTGTTTTAAAATAGATGTATGTAAAACTATCATTGATTGGACAACTGTTTGTAGTTAAATTATCATTTTAAACTGTGATCTTATGAATTTGATTATATTCCTTGTAAAAAAACCTTCAAATGAGGCTGCACTGCTGCAGGTTGGTGCTGGGGACCCACACGCTGTTGTTTTCCATCTTCCAGGCAAGAGTACTCATATCCATCCATGTAAATCAATTGATAACTGCAGTGCTGGGGAAACCAGTTGCAACATAGATGTGTGTATATCTGCCGAGCTTCTGGTGGTCCTTGTGAAATTACTAATGAAGTATCTGATGGATGATTCAGTGAAAATTGTTGATATGGCATCACAAACTCTTCGTGTAAGTGTATTTAACTAGTCATTGGCCTTTGAAGAAACTCATATTGTTTTTTCATTCTATTCTTGTACTTAAATGTAAAATTAAATTAGATACAATTGTGGATATGGCTATATGTTTGTTTTTGGTCTGAGACCCCTGATATATGGAATTTGCATCAGACAAAGCTAACTGGTGCCTATTTTTTCCATTCACAAGATGCAAACCTAAGAACTTGCTCAAGGAGAATCAAGCCTTATGTCACTTGGACCAACATTCATTAGTTATAGCTGTGATCTTTGGCAAACTGTTTGCGCAGTACTTTGACTATTTAAGCCTTATTTGTATATCTTGCGTGTTGTAATTTATTGCCCTGTAACTGAAAGTTTACTTGCTATATTATAATATACTACTTATAAAATAGATTAAATGTTTAATATTGTCTGTGCCTTGGAGTTTGCTTCTTTCATGTGATGAATTGATTGCAGATGATTCCTTGCTTCTGGTTTGATTAACTGCATTTGTGGTTTGGATAAACAGGGAATTCTTTCGACTGAAAGAGGCCAAAAAGCTTTACAGTCATTTGATTCTTACCAAAGGTCTCTTGTTGAGGTAATATTTTAATTTGCAGAGAAAATCCTTGATTTTATAATTACTTTCTTTTGGAAGTTCGAGATTTGAATCAGTTGAAAGTTTCTGTGATTGTGGTGGTGCATAAGTTAGGACATGGGAATGGTTGGGAGATTTAGAATTTGCAGGAATTACAAGTTTTTCCCTGAAAAATTTTCATCTGTAAACTGTTGATTAGGCATTCTGAGGTTCTCATAAAGTAGAATA
The DNA here is from genome assembly GCF_000331145.2 of Cicer arietinum. Classification (NCBI taxonomy): domain Eukaryota; kingdom Viridiplantae; phylum Streptophyta; class Magnoliopsida; order Fabales; family Fabaceae; genus Cicer; species Cicer arietinum. The sequence goes on from NC_021164.2 coordinate 62,405,015, forward strand.
ATCTCAATGACTATGAAAATACTTTCCTGAACTTACACCTTCTGGAGGAGGTGCAACTCATTGTGGGAGGGATTTATGGGCTCAACATTGTTGGCCTCCAATTAAGATCTTGAAGAGAGAAGAGGTCTACAGGTGTGTTGGGAAATGGTTAGGGAAAG
>NC_021164.2:62405239-62436620 GCF_000331145.2 Cicer arietinum
AGAGTGAAGTGACTCGTATGCAGACTCTTAGCAGAATGGAGGAGTCATTATTTGATATGAACAATGGACACTAGGAAGGGTGATGTGAAGGGAATCGGGAATGGTGTGGAGGTGTTATCTTTTGAAATGGTTGGGGGTGGCTGACGTCATGAACCAAATAAGGCACTGCTTCTCTTATTGTCTTTCAGTTTTCTGGGTCCATATTTTCTGCACTTATTCCTTGTTATCAGGCTTTGTTTTCTGAATTCTCCTACCATTTAATGTTTTTGTATTATTGCAGATACATTCCAAAGGCATTAATATCGAACTTGTGGAAAATTTCATTTTGGATCTGGATAGGAAGTCAAAAGGTATAATGGTCAGTTTCTATACATTTCTTACATGAATGTTAATGCTATGGTGAATGCTTGTAGAGCTGGTTTCATGTGAAATAACATTATGCCCAGAATCTTTTGGTATAAGTAGACATCTGATGGGGTTGATTCTTATCATCCCGTTGTTTTTTTTTGTTCCAACCTTTTTTAATATATTTAGCACAACTCTACTTCAAATGGCTGAAAATGGAATCTGCCCAAGTATCATTATATTTATTTATTTTTTGAACTTTGACGCAATAACTTTAGGCACATAAACGTTTTACCTGAAGTGAAAACCAGTTAGTTTAGCTTAAGTTTTGGCAGTTCCATGAACTGTATGCAATCACTTGCATGAAGATTTCTATGGTAACCCTTAAAAAAGACCGTAAATATTATCTCGAGCGATTTTAAGTGATACATTATTATACAAAATTTATAGTACTAATTCTTTTATGTATGGATATAATTAATCACCTATAAAATATGTTTATCTGTAGTTAGTTGCTAATGCGATTGGAATTACCAATCAAATTAACTTGTATTTATTGTAAATAAAATATAATTACAGCCTTGTGTAATTACAGCCTTGTGTAATTACACCGAGAGAGAGAGAGATTACAGACATGTTACTGAATTTATGTATTGAATATTCAGTTTTGCTCAAATGATTACAAGAGGAATAGTCGGCTATACATGGTTACTCTTCAAACGCACAGCTGTCATTCAGAAGGACAACTGTCACTAACTAACTATTACACTTGTAACTTGCCATGCAAGCTACGAGTACATGGGAAGTTTCTCCCACAAGCTAGACGAATACAATACTAACTATTACTAATACTAGCTGGACAAATATAGCACCAACAGTACACATTCTCATATAAACACATCAATTACATAATATTTCATGATTACAACTCAAGCGGCTTCACGGGCTGCCAACACATACGCGTGTGAGACCAACACACTGCCGCCAGATCCGTGCGAGATTGCACGAGCAGCTACTTCTGGCTACCATCTTCTAGTGCTGGCTGTCGTGGTACTGCTCTGCCATATTCTGCGGATTTTTTTTGGTGATCTTATAGCAACCTTTTCTTTTCACCTCACGCAGAACATTGTGTCCGGAACTTCATCTGCTGCTGTAACCTTTGATAAAATATTACCTAAAAATGTGTTTATAAGTGGAAAGCTTCTCTCACTTTACGAGCCAGGAGACCTTGTAATCAGTTTGTGTAAGCGGCAATGTAGAAAATTACTCTGGATAAGAATCTTAGAAGATTCTCTATTCCGTAATCATTCTGAACTCTGTAATTGAAATTCCTTCTTTTTTAGAAATTCATACTAAAGCTTATAACTAACCTATAATCAGTGGGTTTTCTTTCTGATTTTTTTTCACAATGTATGTGAAGATATGATGGTTCTTAGCTGTTATGTTATGTGATTAAAATGTTAACTGTGCTACGATTATCCTTTTATGTTTGCAGTTGAGAAAATTTCATTGGAGAAGTCTACAGTGTGGTTAACAGATGGTAAATCTTTTGAGACGTGGATTTGTCCTTTGGTGTATTCACTTAGTGTCTACTGCAATGATGTGGTACTAAGGTATCATGGACTTACTTACTAGCAAATAGCTATTGGCAGTTAAATATTGGCAGTTAAAATGTCACTAGCTATTAGCAAATAGTTAGACTTTCTCGTGCTTTCTCTTCCCTGTTCACTGCTCATCTTCTTAGGACGCTGCTTCCAGATTATGTCAAGATATGATATTGTTGAAAGCTGAAGTTGCCGAGCTTCTTTTGCCAAGTATTTTTGTCAACATCGCCGCAAGGAAGGATCTGGAGATTGATCTTCACAAATTAATTTCTCAGCAGGTCGTATTTCATAGATGGAAACTCTGCTCCTTTATTTATTTTATATATTTTTACAGAGCTATTGATTCTGTCATTTAATTATTTTGAAAATGTTGATGATATAAATATGATGGCACTACCAGTTTACTGCCTAAATCGCTGGATTAAGTTATTAGGCTTCTTACTTTAGCTGCTGCGAGCCTATGTTTTGCTGGATGATGTGAAAGGATATTATAATATCTTGATCTTAGAGTATCTTATATTATTTTTTAAAAGTTTTTTAATGATACTAGGGATAGCTATAAGTGTCTCATTTGAGTTATGCACATTTCTTAAGAAAATCATTATGTGTACTAATTTCTATATGATAATATGAACTTCATTTAATAAAGTACCCTTATTAATAGTAGTTAGTAGAACAGTTAGGTGGATTGAAATAAAATAATTTAGTACATATTAGTGGAAAATAGTAATTAATGCTTCGTTGGTAATATGTAAAATGACAAATAATGAGAGAAGTAAATATTTCAAATGAGTCACATAATGAGACAGAGGTAGTACTTTAAACATGAATTCAACTTCATTTTGTTTTCTGCAATGTCAAAATCTGTTTCTGTTTAATATCCCTCAAGTATAGGGATTCAGTTGAATAGGATTACTAATAGGGATTTAGTTATATATAATTACTAATAGGGATTTAGTTATATATAATTACTAATAGGGATTTAGTTATATATGAGTACTAATAGGATTTGGTTATTTAGTAATCTAGTATATATATATCCGATGTATTGCCAACATATTTCAATTCAATAAATATGATTTTACTCTAATTCTTGAGATGGTATCAGAGCTCTTGATCTTTGAGAGTCTTGCTTCCGCATAAACCCTAACCGCCTTTATTGCGGTAAACTTGAGCCACCGTCATTGTGGCCCTTTGCTGCCTTCATTGCAGTCTGGAATGGCCTTGTCACTACACCTTGGTGCCTTCATTGTGTGTAGTGATGGTTGTTATTGATGGCCTTTATTGTTTGGATAACCAAGACTCAGCTTCGAAGTTATTCAACAACAATAACTCATTTTTTCCAAAATCAATAAAAACCATTAGGAATAAGGTTCTTTTGTACCATTGCCGTCATCATTGCAGATTCCTTTTTCTTGAAACCTTAGCCACCGTTATTATGGCCCTTGCTTCCACATAAACCTACCGCCTTCATTGCGGTTCCGTCTTTATTGCGGTTTCTATTTTCCTAAAATCTTAGCTACCTTCATTGTGGTCCTTTTTGCCGCCTTCATTGCGGTTTCTATTTTCCTGAAATCATAACCACCTTCGTTATGGTCCTTTTTGCCGCCTTCATTGTGATTTCGCCTTTATTGCGGTTTCTATTTTCCTAAAACCTTAGCCACTTTTATTTTGGCCCTTTTTGCTGCCTTCATTGCAGCAACTTGAGATTTCTTTTTGGCCTAATTTGCACTCGATATAGTTCCTCCCATGAAAATCTTGCAGATCTTCTAACTAAAGGGCTATACAGTAGCAACTTTGAAAGAATTGTATTCAAGTTGGGAATGGAGAACACCTATTCACCAGCTTGAGGGGGAGTGTCAAAATATGTTTCTGTTTATTATCCCTCAAGTATAGGGATTCAGTTGAATAGGAGTACTAGTAGGGATTTAGTTATATATGAGTACTAATAGGATTTGGTTGTTTAGTAATCTAGTATATATATATTTGATGTATTGCCAGCTTATTTCAATTCAATAAATATGATTTTACTCTAATTCTTGAAAGTAAGTATATATGATGTGTTTGTTGTTGAACTTTGCAGTTGAAGGAGCATATATTTGCAGAGTCAAATAAGATGATCAAATCAATTCAAGTGATTTTGCATTGCCTTAATGAACTTCGTGTTTGTTATGTCATGGAAAGATCACTTGTTCCATCAAGGCATGAAATGTCCAAGGTGAATATAAGTTATATGCCCTATTTTAATCATTTAATGATATTTTATCTTTTTTGTTTGTAAGTTTGTGAAGTAATATTATCTTTTCCTTAAATAGTTCTTAAATTAGGTTTGGCATTTTTATTTTGTTAATCAGCCTAGTATTGTATGCTTGATTAATCCATTTTTTCTTTCATTTTTTAATTCTAAGTTCACAAAAAAAGTAGGAAGTGCTTTTATGATTGTTTCCAATTGGTGATGGAGTTTAAACTCAAATTCAAAACCTAATAAGATTCATGTTAATATTGTTAAATTAAATTATGATAATTATTTTCAACTATAGTTAGATACCAATCTATTAGCAATTAACGGTTTCTAGGACACAATATCTGAGGTTCTAAAGGTGTTAGTTGGCTTGGCAATCGGTCGGGTAGAAGTGAGTTTAATTTTACCCAACTGTGGTTCGAACCTCAAGGGATGAACCTGGACCCTGCATAGAATATAAACATTGTAAAAATATGTTATTTGTGTATTTCTTGTGTGTCTCAAACAAGATCACACATCTTCTATTTATAATGAGGTTACAATAATTACATTCAAATACTAGGGACTTGTATTTAACTACAAGTTCTACCATTGAACCTAGGAAATTGTACAGTCAAAGAATAATAAATCATACTTTGAATTCTAACACTCCTCCTCAAGCTGGAGCATACATATCATATGCACCAAGCTTGTTACATATAGATTCAACACGAGGACCCCTAAGTGACTTAGTGAATATGTCAGCCAATTGATCATTTGATCCAACAAAATTAGTTGTGATTTCTCCAGAAAGAACTTTGTCTCTTACAAAATGACAATCAATTTCTATGTGCTTTGTTCTATCATGGAAGACCGGATGTGCAACTTGGTTATCACAAATTAGTTTCATTACATTGACATCTCCTAACTTGAGTTGTTTGAGTAACTGTTTTAGCCATGTAAGTTCACAAGCCGTTGCAGCCATAGCACGATATTTTGCTTTTGCACTCGTCTTGCGACTATGTTTTGCTTCTTGCTCCGCCAGAATATCAAATTACCTCCAACAAGGACACAGTACTCAGAAGTGGATCTTCTATCTGATGGTGACCTTGCCTAATCAGCATCAGAGTCGCCAACAACATCGGTATTACCCTTGTCTTCATAAAGCAATCCTTTGCCTGGTGCATTCTTGATATACCTAAGAATATGAATCACAGCATTCCAGTGACTATCACATGAGATTTATGCTTGTATATATATATATATATATATTTTTGTGTGTGTGTGTGTACATTCTTCTCACATAATAGAAAGACCTCCACCTCCACTTGATCTCAAAGCTATCACCAGAGCTACTACCTCCGTCATTGCAGGAGACACACGCCCTACCATTGTTACCGGAGACCGCCAATCTGCCAACAGTCAAAACCCTGCTTTCAGAAGCGTCGTCACGTGCCAGCTCTGACCGTCCTTTGTGCCACTGTTTGTTCTTGCCATTTCGGTTTGTCACCCGGCTTTATTTGTCCCTCTTCCAACTTGTGGGTCCTTCATTCATGCTCGGGACTGGAGACATGAATATGAACAGATGTATATGGTCCAATAACATTGATCTAAAACTTCTTCATGCTCAGGACTAGACGTTTGGAGTGTGGACAAATACATGTGACCTTATAGCATATCAAGGATAGGCTCTAATAACTTCTTTGAATTTAGTGTAGGTCTAACTCTATTCCAGAAGCTAGCACAAGATGTGAGGACTAAGAACTACTTGAGCCTTATAAGGACTACTACAGCCATATCTATAGTTTTCAGTTTTTAGGTCAAAGTCAACCCCACAAAACTGGCTTATAATGAGAGATTTACCTAAAGTCTATTTAGGCCTTATATCTAGCCAATGAGTGGCTTATGTTTTTCCCAACACACTTGCTTACGCCTAGCACTATTGGGCTTGGTGTGTGGACAGTACAGTGACCTATTTACTGGTCAAGGATAAGCTCCGATACCATCTTATGTGTTGTGATTCACTTAACTAAGAAAATTGGCTTCTAAGGTGAGGATTGCCTAAGTTTTATAAGTTTTGTTGAGGTCTTATCTCTAGATAATGTGGAACTTTGAGGGTTTCTCAATACTAGATGAGTGGGAGCTCATCACGCTCCCTCACGATAAGGACTAGACACATATGAAACATGGATCCAATAATAGATATCTTAACACACCAGCCACACCTAGGATTGGACATCTTAAACGTGGACAAATATGGGTGGCCTATGTTGCATCACAGTCTCGTTAGCCTCAAGCTCAAAGTCTTTTATGTTTTAGACTTAAACCCTTTGACAGTAAGTGAATCAAAACAGAAAGAAAATCTTCCTATTCCCACTTTTCAAAAACTTCCAGCATATTAATAATTATTCAATGAAATTCATTTCATGAAAAGTGATTAAGGAAAAAAGTGAGACACATATGATGAAATCTATGTTACAACATGAACCAAGTTTTAAGTTGTAAGATCATATCCGAAGCATTTAGTGTATATGAACCAAGTTTGTTACATATATAGTTAAAACTTGTGTTTGCTGGTCATTTGAGTTGACAAAGTGAGTGGTGATACCTTCAGATAAGATCTCTAGTGAAATATAGTTAAAACTTGTGTTTGCTGGTCATTTGAGTTGACAAAGTGAGTGGTGATACCTTCAGATAAGATCTCTAGTGAAATATAGTTAAAACTTGTGTTTGCTGGTCATTTGAGTTGACAAAGTGAGTGGTGATACCTTCAGATAAGATCTCTAGTGAATTTTCACAATCTATCTCAATGTGTTTGGTTCTTTGGCAAAGCTTTGATTTGAGACCACATGCTTACAACATGATTATCACTAAAACCTTCCCAAAATTTAACCTCTTGAAGTATTTGTTTGAGCCAAATGAGTTCACCCTTTCTACTGTTGCTTTGTTGGTTGAATAAGCCAGGGATAGACTGTTAACTGTGGTTTGGTTTTGCAGAGTTCAAGACCTCCAAATTATAGCTCAAAATCCCGGTCCACTCCTGCAAAAGCAAGACAGAGACAATCTGCTGTTGTTTCTAGTGGCTTGGCAGAATCACCATCTTCATGGGAGAAAGTATTGTCTCCCTTGCGGTTTTCCTTGAAAGTGTTCATTTTTTCCTGAAGAATTTGAACCTAGAGAGGGCAATATATTTGTTTCTAAATGTATTTAACTCTTTTATTTTTTATATTTTCCAAGGTTTATTGGCTTTCAGTTGATTATCTTCTTGTTGCCAAGGCTGCAGTTGTAAGTGGAAGATTGTCTGCACTCCATTTCTCGTTCTATCTCATTTTCACTAGTTTGTTATATTATCTTTTTCTTTCTTATCCTTTAAATCTGTTTATATAAATTTCGATTACATGTACTTCTCGTTCTATTATAGAGTTGTGGATCATATTTTACTTCGATGATGTATGTGGAACACTGGTGCGAAGAGCAATTCAAAGCTATGAGTGTTGGAGGTCCTGATTTCTCTCATAACGAAATGGTAAGAAGTACAACCTCATTGTGAAATACAAGTTGATCCTTCTAAACTATTCAACTAATATGTTACACTATTTCAGTCATTTCGTATTTATATAGGTAAAATGGATGCTTTGGATAGATATAAATTTGTTAACTGTTTGTGAAGACTGCCTTGGTTAATGTTCACGTCCATTACTAATGATATCCTTTCTCTTTGTTGTCTTCCTCCATATCAGTTGCCTGATCATATCGAAATTCTCGTCTCAGCAGTCACTAGAATCAATGAACCTGATAGCTTATACGGAATCCTTCAGTGCCACAAGGTTAGTGAGCATGATCGTTTCTTCATGTTGCTTTACCATCTCATAACTGAGTGGTCGAGTAATACGTTGTCGGGATCCGAATCAACCTAAAAGCTTAACCTTGCTTTTAGGTGCTGGCCCATTAACATTCAACTTGTGAGGAAATAGTTTGACTAATTGGTGTTCTCAATTTTCCAAAGAATATAATTTTCCTTGCTTCCTTGTGGGTTTAGGCTGTTTTTTATTTTTATTTTTATTTTTATTTTAGTGCTATTTGTTTTGGGTTTTGCCTTATGTTTCTTAATCTCTTTTATATTGGTTATTGTCAACAATAGTTGACTTCTCAAGTAATCACGTTCGAGCATGAGGGAAACTGGGGAAAGGCTCTTGAGTACTATGATTTGCAAGTTCAATCAGGTATCTTATTACCAAAGGACATCAGTTCGAGAAGTTTGTCACTGGAACAAGCTGGACCAGCAAAATCATCATATTTTGCCACAGAGGTAGATGAGATTAGGCAGAGTAGAGCTTACAAAGGGTTGATTAGATCATTGCAACAGATTGGCTGCACACATGTACTTGATATGTATTGTCAAGGGTTGACATCAAGCAAGGAAGAGCTTCGGCATGACAGAGAATTTGCTGAATTGCAATATGAGTCGGCTTGGCGTGCTGGGAACTGGGATTTCTCTTTACCATGTGTAGGAACTAGTTTTCCTCAAACTAAAAATATCAAATATGATCATTTTAATGAAAATTTGCACAGGTAATACGGGTAGATATTTTCTTATGTTCAATACGCACACAAATGCACACATCATAATATATTATCTAACGTTATGTGATAATTTGCGTTTACTCATGCCCATATTCAGTTAATGTACTATGTAATTAGTTAGTTGTTAATTGTGCTTTCGTGGAGCCTTGGAAACCAAATATTGATTTGTATGAACTCAAACCATCTGCTTTTGTGTGAGAATTTGAACCTCAGACTTCACTTAGAAACTACTATGTCATGGCAATAGTATAGTTTTTGAGTTTATAGGTTGCTAGCCATGGTTGATTACTGAGGAAAATAACTCTGATATTTTATTCAAGTTTTTAATTGAGTACATGCACTAATTCGTTTAAATAAACTATTCTAAACCTAATGGGCCTAATTAATGGGACAAATAAAATTATTATATATTAATACTAACCTACATTATCTACAACAATTACTTTTTGTGGTATGGTTGATTCCTTATAAATTGAAATTGCATTTTATTTACTGTCCACTTAATGTATTAAAATTGAATTGACAGTTGAAGATATTTACCAACGTCATTAACTATCCATAATCTGCATTTCCTTTTAGGTGGTCATGCATGTAAGTGTATTGTGTAACTTGCATATCTATGCAAGGCATGACACTAGTCAATTTGGAATGAAAGTCAATTTGTAACTTTCTACTGTTAGAAACTTTCTCATGAATAGTATCGAATTATTTTTTATGCAGTTGTTTAAGGGCGCTCCAGGAAGGTGATTTGAGTGATTTCCAGAGAAAACTGAGAGATTCAAAGCAGGTAATATTTGTTTCCTCAGTTGAGTTGATGTGCTTTAGGACTTCAGGCAATTAAAAATGTTTTGCGTTCTAGGAGCTTGTGTGGTCTGTTTCTCATGCAAGTGAAGAGAGCACTGAGTACATTTATTTGACTATCATCAGACTCCAGGTACCCGTTTATTCAAATTGTAGGTCCTTAAGATGATATCTATTTGTATTACATCTATGCTCTATTGTTATAGTGTTAAGTCGAAGTTATTGGATTAACGAGTGAACTTTGATTTGATTTTGGTTTTATTGTGAAGTTCTAGAAGACTAAGCACTCACCTTTATTTATACTAGAAGTAGATTTCTAATCCTAATTAAACAAGGAAACTAATCATGATAATAATTAACTCCTATGATGATCTAAGATACTCTCTTGATTTTAACTAATTCTCTGCATTGAGAGGATTTATGTTGTGTGTTTTGCATAAAGCAATATGATGTGTATTTGACCTCAAAGTGACTTACAATATGCAACTCAGTTGTTCAACCTCCCTGCTTGTCCGTAGTAGAAGTCCATTGGTACAACCATAGGCTAAGCACCAAAAAATGATCCTTAAATTTATTAAACAAATAAAGTAGTGAGGCTATTTTCTTATGTCTTCCATATAATCATTTTGACAGATGCTTTATCATCTTGGCATGGCTTGGGATTTACGCTGGAGAACTTGCCAAAATGATAGCATAAAGTTCTCTCTTCAGAAGAGAAATGTGTCTCTTGAGCCTGTGATTCTTTCCATTGAACAGGTATTTTGTGTATCTGAGCCTTTCATGGCAAAAGCATGTTTTTTTGCTACGTAAAGTAGTATATTATAAAATTCACAGTGATTAGTATTTGGTAGGATTGATGGCTACATTTTATTAATGTAGCTGAGCCAACCTAGTGGGAAAATACTTGGGTATTGATGTTGTTGTATTGAGACAAGGATTAAACAATCCTTGAGACTACTTCTCATAGACTGATGATACCTTGCACTGTTTATATTGTCAACTAGTTGTCTTGGCTGGATATGGATTGGTACTCAATTTTGCAACGGACGCAACTGCATATGAATTTGCTAGAACCATTTTTACCATTTCGACGAGTTCTACTTCAAACTTTGAGTTGTAAAGATAGTATGTTGCAACATCTTCTGCAGTCTGCTACCACACTTCGGAAGGTATAAAACGCTTACTTCCACGGATAGAAGTTACATTAAAATATATATATGTGTGTGTGTGTGTGTGTATATATATATATATATATATATATATATATATATTAGGACAACGACGTGCAATTAAGTGGTTAATGAGATATCGTGATACTTCAATCATTTTATAATTGTGAATTAAGTGGTTAATGAAGTGAGATATCATGATACTTAGGTAATTTTATAACAAGTTAAATAAGAGGTAAATGACTTGCAATTTAGGACAACGACGTGCAATTAAGTGGTTAATGAGATATCGTGATACTTCAATCATTTTATAATTGTGAATTAAGTGGTTAATGAAGTGAGATATCATGATACTTAGGTAATTTTATAACAAGTTAAATAAGAGGTAAATGACTTGCAATGCGTCGGTTAATGAAGTAGTCTAGGTGGTTAAAAAAATCAGGGGTACTGTTAGGATATAGAAATAGGGATAATAAGGAGTTTGTTAGTAGTTGTATTCTTAGGTTGTTAGTAATTGTATAGGTGTAACTATTTTGGTGTTTATGTTATTAGTAAGTTACCATAGACCTAATCCCTGTCCTAATGTATTGGAAGTCTTTAAATAGAGGCTTTGACCCCTTTAAAAAAACATCTTTTAGCAACTTTATAAATCGAGTGGTGTAAACCATTGTAGGAGCATATTCGCTCTTGTGTATCATTTTCTTTGGAGAGATTCTCTCCTATTATTTGTTATCTTTTTTCTAAATATTTGTGTTCTTCCTCTAAATCCTTGGAATCCAATTCTTGGGTTCCTAACAAGTACTTTTGTTATTTAATAACAAGTTAAATAAGTGGTTCATTGTTAAGCATAGTTATGGAGATTGTATTTTGCAACATCTTACATAGTCTGCCACAATACCTTATTAAGTCATCATTGAGAGAGATGAAAAAATCTTTTCCAAGCCTCTAATTAACAACTTGAGCTTTAACGAGATTTGGTCATTGACATGGTTTTATGACAACCACTTTGACCAATTGGTGAAGAATTCTATGCTTGCCTCTTCCTTTCTCATTAAAATTAATTTTATGCTCTTAAGGTTGGCCTCTGTATTGTTTGTTCACTTTTCATTATTGGATCAGTGAGTCTCTAGCTAACAGCTTAAGCTTTTACGAGAACTGGTCTTTGATATTGTCAACAATGTCATAATGATTCAATCCTGGTTTATTTTTTTTATACACTATTCACCATTTTTGCAGGGATCTAGGTTTTCTCAAGCAGCTGGTGCTTTGCACGAGTTTAAGTCCCTTTGTGTTGGAACCGAAGGACAGTGTTCAGCTTTATATTGGCTTGGAAGGGTAAGATAGCTGCCATGACTGAGTAGTGATTGTGTGTGTCTGGTGATAGACAATAGCTTCTGTTTATTGGGGAAAAACTGGAATGAACCACACTTCACGGACAAATGAAGAAAATTTTGAAATATGATTATATGTCAAGTGTGATTTTTTTCATAAAATATTACGCTGTGTTTGTATTCAGCAATTTAAAATATAAGGTAATATGAAATATAGAGAAATTGAATTGCAGCATATCAAATACGTCAATTTATGAAATCCTGGGTCTGGATAATTTGTATAGAAATCAAAATTTCATTGCAATAGCAAGTAGTAGGAGAAGAAGTATGAGACTTGAAAGCTAGAAAGATAAACTTCAAAGGTTAGAGTAGAGATAATCTTAATGTTATTTTATGATTTGATAGTACCAGCTCCAATGACTGGCAGTTAATCCACTGAATAAGCATGGATTAGGGTTGCCTCTCTTTTAGACTCTATACACCATGTTGAGAATGAGGATACAAGGTAGCATATGAGTGAAGTAGTTACAAATACAATTTATAATCATCCTTATTACTGTAATTACATAGAATCAGGCCATAATTACCCTATTTACATCGACTCTAACATGTATTCTTGCAGAAATAAGCAAATAACAGGGCAGAATTAGTAATAGGGAAGTTATATAGTACAACAGTTGTGTACTAGTTATGTAGGGAAGTTATGCAGTAAGTGTAGTTGTAGGGAGGATTTGTGAGTGTTTTGGGTGTGCATTCTGTTTTCCTTTTGTGTAAGGAAGAGAATTGTTGGAACCTTTGGCTCTAAGGCTGGTAGAAGAAGCTCATCAACCAGACTTTTTTGTATTTGTGTATTCTTTGTGTGCAGTTCAACAAAGATTATGTTTTAAACCCCATCAAATTCTCAATCAAGACACACTCTTCTGCTATGTGCTTTATTAGACCAGATTGGCTGGGTGAGAATGGAATTGTTATCCATATTGTTAACTCACATATTGTTTGTAATTTTGAAAACTGTGTATTGATTGGCATTAACTTGTGCTTGTTTGCTTTTGCTTCTGGCTGATACATTGGTTAAAAAGAAATCAACAGTAGTATTATTGTTTTCTCTGCTTCTGGATGGCAGATTGAAGAAGCAAAGCTTTTTCGTGCTCAAGGTCAAAATGAGATGGCTATCAACCTTGGAATGTACATATCACAAAATTATCAGTGTAATAAAGAAGCTTCAGATGTTTATCGGTTGATTGGCAAGTGGCTGGCAGAAACCAGATCTAGCAAGTTATTGGACAAAACTTAATTCTGTTTAATGTTTTTGTAATATACTCCCTTTATATACCTGACTCGTTTGAGTTCTTGTCTTCTCCTGTTTTTGTCTAAACTTGCAACTGCAGTTCAAGAACAATTTTGGAAAAGTATTTGAAACCCGCTGTCTCCATTGCTGAGGATATGAAAACTACGGATAAGAAGGCCATGAAAAGAAGATGTCAGACTCATTTTCATCTTGCACACTATACTGATGCTCTATTTAGGAGCCATGAAGAAAGACTTAACTCTAATGAGTGGCAATCAGCAATGCGTTTAAGAAAGCACAAGGTACCTAATTCACTGATTCTAATAAAAAGACTATGTCTAGTTAAAAGACAATCACAAGTGACATTAATTGCCGTTACGTATTATGATCATGGTATTGTTGATTTTACAGACTGTAGAGTTGGAAGCACTCATTAAAAGGTTAAGGAGTTCAACAAAGGTAGTTACTAACATTTTTTTCCTGCTTATATTTTCCGATGCTCTAATTCGTGTAGTACATAACATAGGGTGAGAAAACTGACTACACCATGAAAATCCAAGAACTACAAAAGCAAGTAGCAATGGATAAGGAAGAAGCCCAGAAATTACAGGTATCTATTTTGTTTCATCAATTAGGAAGGATATTTTTTGTAATTCTGTGCACAACTATATCACAAGATCTGATGATGAATATATTCTTTAAACCCCACAGTTTATAATAAGTGCCATTTTCCCTGTCTTTCAACACCTCAGGATGACCGGGACAATTTTCTTAATCTTGCATTGGAGGGATACAAACATTGTTTAGTCTTAGGTGACAAGTACGATGTGCGAGTGGTATGGAGTTGCCCTTTATTTCACTCTACTGATAGATTCAAGCATATACACTATTTAAATATTGTATGTGTTGCAATAAAGTATAATTTCCTTTATCAAGTTTATTTGCTTTCAGGTGTTTCGGATTGTTTCCTTGTGGTTCAGCCTTTCTTCTCGAAAACATGTTGTAAATAGCATGCTTAGCACGATTGATGAGGTATGTAGTATAAAGCATTGCCAATCAAGTGCTCTGAGTTGTATGATTTCTCCCTTTTTCAAAACCTGGATATGTGGGTTTCGTATGTTGATTGTTTTTGAACCTGTTTGTAGGTTCAATCCTTCAAATTTATACCTTTAGTATACCAAATTGCTTCTAGAATGGGTAGCTCAAAGGATGTTCAAGGACCTCTTAATTTCCAGGTTCTGCTTTCCCCTGTACTATTTCACTTAAATTTTTTTCATATTTTATTTCCATTATGTAATGTAACATAAACATGGACCATGCAGTTTGCTTTGGTTTCCCTTGTGAAGAAAATGGCTATTGATCATCCATACCATACAATACTTCAAGTATGTGCCACTTATCTGCCATCGAGCAATATTTTGCATACTGTTACAAACATATGTACATATATATTTCTCAGAGTCAAGTACAATGTGTGACTAAACATCTATGATTAAGAGAAACATAAACCAAACCTTATTCTGTTGAACCATATATCTATTTTCCCATTTGAAATTGTATATTTACTTATTTTATTTTCAATTTTTGGATGCATTTTATTCATTTGTTTCTAACATTATTCATCAAATAAAAACAAAAACATTATATTGATTTGTTTTTAGCTTCTGGCCCTGGCAAATGGTGACCGTATCAAGGATAAACAACGTAGTAGAAATTCGTTTGTGGTTGATATGGACAAAAAACTTGCAGCAGAAAATCTTCTAAATGAGTTGTCATCATATCATGGAGCTATCATACGACAAGTAAAATCACTTTTTATTTTATAATTTCTTCTCTAGTAGTTCAAATAATCAATCAATTATCTCCAAACTCTAATTGTTACATATGTAGATGAAGCAAATGGTGGATATTTATATTAAACTTGCTGAGATGGAAACAAAGAGAGAGGTGACACATTTTTTATATTTCATAACCATTCTTATTTATGACCATAAATTTATTTGAAGATAAATTTCAATTAATGGCTTGCAAAGTAAACTGAAAATATTGTTTTCCACAACCTTCTAATTGTGTTATTTATGTAGGATACCAATAAAAGAGTGACACTACCAAGGGATTTACGTAATCTCCCAGTGCTAGAACTTGTAAGTCAATTGCTGAATTTATTTATGATGATGAAGCATTCAGGATGGTGCAATGATTTATTTGTTTCTAGGACGGCCTTTGGGACTGAGTATGGAAAATAATATTCTGAATATTATTATGATTGAATAATGCATACAAATCTAAAATGATTATATAGCCTATGCTCTACCTATAGGGCCATACAAATGGGCCGGATACAATAATCACGGATTAGTTACAGAATATACACCTAATAATCAGTAATTCGGCACTCCCAGCTTGCAAGTGTTGGGAATTTTTCAGTTGGTAAGCCCTTTCTTCATACATCTGCCATTTTATGTTTAGAAGTGAAGGAATACATAATGTAGCTATCATCAATCTACTATCCAACTTCTCTTGATGAAGTGTTGGTCTATCTCAATGTGAATAGTATCTACAATTTGTATTCTAGAATATGGAAAGGATTATGAAATGTTCATGTCGCAAGAGTTGAGTTTCAAGATTTCTCTTCCGGGGAAATAACTTTGGTTTAGATGTATATATAGGGAAAGCCGTCTGTAATGAAAAATGCACGCACGGCTTGGGGAGGAATTTTTCCTTGTCTTACTGATTATGAGAAATAATGGTATCTGATTTATTGTAATAAAACAAATTTATAGGTCCTTCATACTGTATCTTCAAGTCATCAAGTACAAATTTCATCCATAATACTCCCTCTGGTCAATATTATAAGAAACAAAAAGTATTCATTCTTTTGGTCATTTTTATAAGCAACATTGGCCCATATTCATTTGTACCCTTATTTATTGTTTGAGAATGTTAAAGTTGTGGGATTTTAAAGAAAAGAGAGAAAATAATAAGAGTTTCAATATTATTGATAATAACTCTATGCAAACTAAGTCGAGGTCAGGTGGAAGAACAGCAAGTGCCAAAACCATGAACTTCCCGAGTTATAAAACATGCTTATCCGACTAACAACAAAAGAGGTGGAAGACCAGCAAGTGCCAAAACCATGAACTTCCGGAGTTATAAAACATGCTTATCCGACTAACAAAAGACACAAGAGCATCCAAATCAGCAATCAAACTAGCAAGCTTTTCCAAATAACTTTGCATGTCCAAGTCTTGTGTTGAAGATTGGCGCTAATTAAGGAGAATCAACAGATTTTGTTTTGTACAGTTTTATGACAGCTGTATGTCCATTAAATATAGATTAGTATTAGCTAATTCCTAGCCTTTCCTATCTTATTAGAATTAGCAATTATGAGGAGAATAACTTCCCTAATTCTTAGGCTAGATTAGCGCCCAGCCTTAATCTCCTAGTCTGTATAAATTCTGCTTTGTATTATTGTAAAGATACAGAAAATAAAATAAGAAAGTTCCGCATGGTATCAGAGCTCGATCTGATCCATCCCTAAGAAAACCCTAGCGCCGCCAGCAATGGGTGAACCTTCCGACAAACAGCCAAAGATGGAAACTGGATCATTTCCGACCAGTTCACATGATGGGCTCAGTCATCTCATCACTGGCCATAAATTAAATGGTCAAAACTATACCCAATGGGTAAGATCAGTCAAGATCTTCCTTCAAGGAAAAGGGAGAGAAGACTACATCACAGGAGACACAAAATGTCCCCAAGAAGGAGATGCCACCCTTCAAAAATGGAAACTTGAGAATAGCCAAGTAATGTCATGGCTGCTCAACACCATGACCAACGAAATTGGTGAAAATTTCATGTTCTATGATTCGGCAAAGGAGATATGGGATGCTGTGAAGGAAACATATTCAAATGTGGACAATACCTCTGCCATATTTGAGATAAGAAGCATTCTACACAACCTTCGACAAGGAGAATCTTCTGTTACTGAGTATTTTAATACACTTAGTAGACATTGGCAACAACTAGATGTATATGAAGAAGTCACATGGGACTGTCCAGGGGATAAGAAAAAATTCAAAGAGCTGGTGGAGAAGGACAGAATCTACATGTTCCTATTGGGACTAAACAAGGACCTTGATGAAGTCCGTGGAAGGATCCTTGGAACCAAACCTCTTCCCAAAATTCGGGAAGCCTTTTCAGAAGTAAGGAGAGAAGAGAGCAGGAGGAAACTCATGTTGGGAAATGCCACCTCAACACCTCCCACCGAGAGCTCAGCAATGGCTGCAAGAGGAAACCAAATTCGGCCATTTCAAAAGAAAAATCGTCCCTGGTGTGATCACTGCAAGAAACCAGGCCATACACAAGAAATATGTTGGGTTATACATGGAAAACCCCCAGAAGCCAAGCAATTCAAAAGCAGGGACAGCAGAGGCAACGCAATTTTTAACCACCAAGAAGCTGAGGTAAAATCTACTTCATTTCCATTTAACAAGGAACAAATGGAGGCTTTACAAAAAATCTTCAAACAAACCATGCTCTCTACAGAAAAAGGTGGTACGGCTGTAGTGGCTCAGAGAGGTAATGTCTCACATGCTCTAAATACTAGCATGGGAAAAACAAAGTCATGGATTGTTGACTCAGGGGCTTCAGATCACATGACTGGAAATTTTAATTTGTTTACTAGTTATTCTCCTTATCCATTTAACTGCACTGTCCGAATAGCAGATGGCACACATTCTAAGGTCATGGGTACAGGATCAATTATTTTGTCACCTAATATTACACTAGAATATGTTCTATATGTGCCAAAACTTGATTGCAACTTGCTGTCCATTAGCAAAATCACAAGAGATTTGAAATGTGTTACTAAATTTTCTCCTAACTTGTGTGAATTTCAGATTTTGGAGTCGGGGAAGACGATTGGCAGTGCTAAAGAGTGTGCTGGACTCTACCTACTTCAAGCTGAAGAATTAGAAAGAGGACTCAAGAACCAGTCATATGCAGCAGCTAGTGTTCCAAGTAGTGACAATCCTGTAATGTTATGGCACTATCGATTAGGCCACCCAAATTTCATGTATCTGGAAAAATTATTTCCTTCTTTATTCAATAAAAATCAGAAGCATTTTCAGTGTGAAATTTGTCAATTGTCCAAACATACACGTAGCCAATACCCACCCCAACCCTATAAGCCATCCCAACCTTTCGCCCTAATTCATAGTGATGTATGGGGACCATCACGCATTAAGAATGTTACTGGTTCTAGATGGTTTGTCACGTTCATTGACGATCACACTCGTGTTACCTGGGTATTTTTAATGAAAGAGAAATCAGAAGTAGGAAGGATCTTTGAGGTTTTCCACAACATGGTGCAGAGCTATGGCACAAGGAATTTGTGAAGGGATTTGGCTCAAACGAATGTTGGATGAGATCAAAATTCCTACTAACTACACTATGAGAATACTTTGTGACAACAAGGCAGCTATAAGTATTGCAAAAAACCCGGTTCACCATGATAGAACAAAGCATGTGGAAATAGACAAACACTTCATTAAGGAGAAAATTGATCATGAGATCATAAGTGTTAACCACATCTCATCAAACAGACAAACAGCAGACATTCTAACAAAGGCACTTTCAAGGCACACATACGAAACTATCAGGTCCAATCTGGGTATGATAGATATCTACCACCCAGATTGAGGGGGAGTGTTGAAGATTGGCGCTAATTAAGGAGAATCAACAGATTTTGTTTTGTACAGTTTTATGACAGCTGTATGTCCATTAAATATAGATTAGTATTAGCTAATTCCTAGCCTTTCCTATCTTATTAGAATTAGCAATTATGAGGAGAATAACTTCCCTAATTCTTAGGCTAGATTAGCGCCCAGCCTTAATCTCCTAGTCTGTATAAATTCTGCTTTGTATTATTGTAAAGATACAGAAAATAAAATAAGAAAGTTCCGCATCTTGTTTCCTTATAAAGATAAGATTAGAGACGACGTTGTATAGACGGTTGATGTCCTTCACCTTTGAAAAGAGATAAAGTTTGAAAATAGTTTATAAAGAGTGACACCTCTTACCTTGCAAACCGGTTTTGTAAGGACGAGTCAAACCTAATATAAATCTAATATGGTATCAAAACCTATCTGTTCGGGTCAACCACCATTTTTTACATGCATCGAGCCTAATAGTATTGAGCATGAGAGGTGTATTGGAAAAACCCAAGCCTCGCATTGAAAAGAGATAAGGCTTGATAAAAGTTTATAAAGAGTGGCACCTCTCACCCTACTAACCGATTTTGTAAGGATGAGTTACATAGAATATATAAACCTAATAGTAACGACATCATAGTACATCTTAAAGGAGCGACATTGCATATGAATTTTGGCATTGTTTGAGAACCAACAAACACTGTAAAAGAAGGCATCAACTTGTCTGTTCTGTATATGGGATATTCTTGGACTGTATGAGAAGATAGTCCTCATCACTACGCCCTTGCAACCAGACCTCAAGGACAGCAGCCCAACTTGCATAATTGACTATGCCTACCAAATTTTGCAGGGAATCAAGGGGACTTTATTGAAACTGACAGCGAAAGAAGAGTCAAATGCAGGACCAATTGCAGCCATGTGATCGAAGTGGTAGAGGCTATTTGGCAGCTGGAGAGTGGATGGGGTGAGTGACATTGAAAATTGGCAGAGGAAGTTATGTGATTATCTATGGTGTTGGTTTATTGTGGGTTGTAGTGGAGATGGCCTATCTGGTAACAGAGGGAGTGTGCAACTAGAAGACAGTGTGTTACTCTTAGAATATAAGATAATATCTTATGATATTATATTAGTGTATCTTAAGTTATTTCTTAAGATTGATTTATAATCTTACAGAATCTTAGATTACCTCTTAGGATTAGGTTTTGTACTAATTATTTTATTGTGATTTGTTCTTGATTTTTCTATTTATTTAGGATTGAATCTATGTATTCTTATAAAAAGAAATTAGTGTTTAGTTTTTTTTATCAAGTCAATATCACACATATTTTATATTATTTTCTATCCTCCTTTTATCTAAAATCTCACAACTTCAACACAGAGAACAAAAAAAAAATCACACAATGAAAGGCTGTCATTGGAATATGCACATTGAACCCTAGAATCAAATGACTATTGATACCCATAAGCTAATTGTAATTTCTGTTTCTATAATAGAGCACACCTCATTTGTATTTCTAATATAAATATTAATTTGACGTGATTGTTTAATCTACTTCTAATCACTTATTTTGTATAGCTAAGGATATAAACATGTGATAAATTCTATAAAAACATTATGACATTATTTGTATGGTGTCAACAATGACATTAGGTCTGCTATGCCTATGTTTTGTTAAATCCTCTTTTTGTAGAGCTATTTACGTGCTAAAGTATTTCCTTTTGCATTTCCGTTGCCATTCAGGTACCTGTGGTGACAGCTACAATTTCAATTGATCATAGTTGTCAATATCATGAAGGCACTTTTCCGTACTTCAAAGGATTAGCAGATTCTGTTATGTATGTCTCAATGATTTATAGACTTCAGAGAGTATTTCTTCTAGCATTCAATATTAATTCTTAAATCATCTTTATGCTGCTTTAACGTACAGGATAATGAATGGTATAAATGCTCCTAAAGTGGTTGAATGCTTGGGTTCTGATGGATGCAGATATCGGCAACTAGCAAAATCTGGAAATGATGACCTAAGACAGGATGCTGTGTGAACTCTAACACCTTATGCTTTCAAATTGTTTTGGCATTGTTGCCGAAGTTATGTTAAATTAGTTTATTTTTCTTGAAGAAAGTAAAAGGCAAAATATTTTCATGTTTTACTACTGTTGAATATAAAGAGTATTGAGAGACATATTAAATAACCCGTGTGTTTCAACTATACAACGGAATTTCTTTATATAGACAGAGTATTAAACAACCCTAATTTACAGTAATACTAACGGGCCGGAATACTTACAGCCCATCTAATCTAACTATTTACATTCTAATATAATATTTAACACTCCCCCTCAAGATGGAGCATATAAATCAAAAGCACCTAGCTTGTTACATATATAACTAATTATAGGACTTCACAATGACTTTGTAAACACATCTGCTAACTGATCATTGGAATTGACAAAACTAGTGATGATGTCACCCGATTCGATCTCTTCTCTAACAAAATGGCAGTCAATTTCAATATGTTTGGTTCTCTCATGAAAAACAGGATGTGAGGCAATGTGCAATGCAGCTTGATTATCACATATTAGTGTCATTGTACTGGCCTCTTCAAATTGAAGTTTTTTCAGTAACTGTTTCAACCTGATGAGTTCACATGTTACTAGTGTCATGGCTCTGTATTCTTCCTCAACGTTGGATCTTGCAACAACATTTTGTTTCTTACTCTTTCAAGATATTAAATTTCCTCCGACAAGTACACAATACTCGGAAGTTGATCGTTTGTCTATGGGTGAGTCTGTCCAATCAGCATCTGAGTAGTCAATTATCTAAGTATGTCCTCTATCTTCATAAATGAGACCTTTTCCAGATGCACTTTTGATGTATTTAAGAATCCGGATTACAACATTCATATGTTCTTGGCAAGGAGAATTTAAGAATTGACTTACCACACTTACAGAAAAGGAAATGTCAGGACAAGTGACTGTGAGATAGTTTAATTTTCCAACCAATCTCCTATATCTTCCTGAATCTGATAGAGGCTCCCCCTGATTGGGTAGGAGTTTGACATTTGGATCCATAGAAGTATCAACTGACTTGGCATTTAATAGGTCTGTTTCTTCAAGAATGTCCATAGCATATTTCTTACTCTTTCAAGATATTAAATTTCCTCCGACAAGTACACAATACTCGGAAGTTGATCGTTTGTCTATGGGTGAGTCTGTCCAATCAGCATCTGAGTAGTCAATTATCTAAGTATGTCCTCTATCTTCATAAATGAGACCTTTTCCAGATGCACTTTTGATGTATTTAAGAATCCGGATTACAACATTCATATGTTCTTGGCAAGGAGAATTTAAGAATTGACTTACCACACTTACAGAAAAGGAAATGTCAGGACAAGTGACTGTGAGATAGTTTAATTTTCCAACCAATCTCCTATATCTTCCTGAATCTGATAGAGGCTCCCCCTGATTGGGTAGGAGTTTGACATTTGGATCCATAGAAGTATCAACTGACTTGGCATTTAATAGGTCTGTTTCTTCAAGAATATCCATAGCATATTTTCTTTGTGAAATTACAAGGCCATCCTTGGTTGGGCTACTTCAATGCCCAAAAAATAACAGAGTTTACCAAGGTCTTTAGTCTGAAATTTATTTGAGAGATGTTGTTTTAACTGGAGTATTTCTTGCTGATCACTATCAATTTTAACTAGAGTTTACCAATATGGAAGCAGGAGGCCGATGCGAGTGCGGTGGAAGAAGCGGCACCGTGAACGGCTGTCAGAAGCGTCGTCACGTGCAGTAGGTGATGGCGGCGCGTGGATATCACGCACGTGAGGGCACGTGAGGAGGTTGCTGATGACGCGGCGGAAGAGTTTGGCCGATCTGGAGTGTACAACGCTACTGGAGTGGTCGTTCGTCGAAAAAAATCCTCATAAACAGTGACGGCAGCGACGGTAGAGTGTGAACGGATGGACAAAAATTGAGGAATCAGCGTATCAAAGGCAGAGAGGGGGAAACCGGAGTTGAGAACACGGTTTGCCGGAAAAAAAAAAATATTCACCGGAGACAGTGGGTCCATCGGGTAGTTGACGATTAAGGTTGTCTCTCAATTGACTCTAGATACCATGTTGAATATAAAGAGTATTGAGAGACATTGAATAATCCGTGTGTTTCAACTACACAACGGAATTTCTTTATATAGACAAAGAGTATTAAACAACTCTAATTTACAGTAATACTAACAGGCCGGAATACTCACAGCCCATCTAATCTAATTATTTACATTTTAATATAATATTTAACAATTACTACAGCCTTAAACTGTTTATATAGGAAAAGAAATTACAATAGTAATACTGAGTAATAATGACAGAATTATAAAATAAAAATAAACAGAATAATATAAGTAAAAGAGAGTTAAATCGGATTTCCCTTGATTCTTCAACATTTCCATTCTTAGAAAGAAAAATAACTTTCCAAACCCAAGCAAGCATTTCTAATAAATAAGTTATATAAACCCTAGTTTTCTGTCAATACTAATTTTCAATCAAACAATCATCTAATGCTAACCTGGTTTGAGTCATTCTGTTTTTGAAAAATGATACCTTCCATCTAGCTCGCTTACATGGTGATTGGTCCAAGTTAAACCTTTTGGTATAGATTAGATATAGCAACAAAAAAAAAATTGTTTTCATCCTTTTAGATTTTCACTGTGTTTTTGGAATCTTAACTGGTGTTATACTGGTTTGTTAACCCCATAGGATGCTTGGGGTTACTGATTTGTATAGCATGTAGAGTAGAGGAAGGGTTCATCCTGTGGCTTAGTTTGTTTTTAATGTTTCTGTTTCTTGGGTCTGCTATGGTTGGGTGGGTGTTAAGCTGTTATTTATCTTTTGCTGGGATTGGGTTTGTGTCCTATTTCACAAGTTGTAATTCTGTTTTCCAATATTTGGTACTCGTCCTAGATATTGGTGGCTTAGTAAAAGTTTAGCTTAGATATTGTGTGTGTATATATATATATGCCCCTGAATTTTTTCTTACTTTGATGGTTAACCTTCTCGATTCTTTATAGGTAATGGAACAATTCTTTGGTTTAGTTAACACATTCTTGAGGAACCATCAAGATACATGGAGAAGAAGGCTAGGTGTACGGACTTACAAGGTATCTTCTGCTTTTTATTGTTCTAGGTCTCTAGTGCTGGTGATTGGCTGGTAAGTTGTTACAATGTCTTTTAGAGATGAATCTATTAGCAAACCGTTTTCGAGAATTTCCTGCTACGTAGTGACATAAATAAGTGAAAATGAAAGTGGGGCTAAGTTCAGAGTTTCCTTTATTTTTCATTACTGATGGCTATTAGAAATGACTATTTTTCATAGAATATGCTTTAGCAGCTGGGTCCTATTCCCAGGATTGTTTCATCATATAACTCTTTCTCCTTGGTCTAGAAAAATTGCTTCCTGATTGTCTATGATAAGCTTACGAATCCATATTAAGGGAAATCATATTCCTTGAAAACAATATAATAACGTGGATTAGAAAATTTGCTTCCTGATTGTCTATGATAAGCTTACGAATACATATTAAGGGAAATCATATTCCTTGAAAATGATACAGTAAGCAATAGAACAGTTTTTTTCTTTGCTGGTTGGAAGCATTTAAACTTTCTTTCCATAAGAGGGACATACTCAAGAGTTATAGATAATTTTTTAAATATTTGAATTGCGCACTTTTTGTATACATAGTCTCTTCTTTCTTGTCCTACTTTTGCTTTCTGATTTATGTTACAAATTGTTCATCATGAACTTAATCTATGGAGGAGTTCTTTGTTGTATACTCCTAGCATCCCAGTCTGAACTTCTTATATGTTATGTAATTCAATGCTGCTAATCCTAAATGTTTTTCATGGAGGAAAATGTCCCTGCTGTTTGCCTGAGGTTCTGTACTGTATTGTAGTTTTAGAAAAAGATTGAATTATTAAAATGATTGAGAATATTATATTATGATATAGGTTGTTCCATTTACTCCAAGTGCTGGTGTTCTTGAATGGGTCAATGGCACTCTTCCTCTCGGTGAATATCTTATAGGGAGGTCAGTCAAAGAGAGACCTATTTTACTACGAAATTTATTGTTTTGTTCAACTTCAAAATGGTTGGTCCTTGTCATGAACCAACTGTCCCGAAACTTAAGCTATTGGGTGAAGGCACGCGATTGATTTTATATTTAACTTGCCCTGTCAAGCAAGAGCTCTTTGGGCTTTAAGAGTAAGCAATGCACTTACCGACCTTAGTTGTGCTCAAAGTTACTTTCTACTTTGAAGAACAAATGCAAATTATGCATTAAGGTTCAAAATTTAGAACTTATGGTCATGGAGATTTTGATATGCCATCTCATGAATTGAATATCCCAATAGCCTAAGTTGTTGGGTGAAAGCACATGTATGGTTCTATAATCTATATCTATTATCTAATAATTCTCCTTGAACTTCAGCCTAAGAAATGGTGGTGCTCATGGTCGCTATGGAGTAGGCGATTGGTCATTCCTTAAATGT
Organism: Cicer arietinum; assembly: GCF_000331145.2. NCBI lineage: Eukaryota > Viridiplantae > Streptophyta > Magnoliopsida > Fabales > Fabaceae > Cicer > Cicer arietinum. The sequence goes on from NC_021164.2 coordinate 62,430,842, forward strand.
CGAGAGCACATGGCAAATGTAAGCAAATAGTATATAAGTATTCATGTCAACATGAGTATCATAAAAATATTTCACGAATTTATATTGCTTGTTGTGTAGTTTCTTAAACTGACGACACTCAATTTTTATCAAAAAAGAAAAATCAGACCTATTAATTCTGATGGCACTAAAAAAATCTTTAGATGTGAGAAGACTTTCCCAGCAAAAATTATTCAGGGTAACTATTAGGAACCCAAGAATTGAATTCCTAAGAAAGATCACTTTTATTAGTAACTAGGAGAGAAATTTCTCCTCCAAAGATTTCCCCTTCACAATAGAGTCACTATATTCAACAATTGATTACAATATTCAATGATCTCCTTCTAACTCCCCAATCTTCCTATTTATACAAATAGTCTTATGACAACCTCAACTAACTAACCCATGAACCAACTATTATTATTAACTGACTCTACTAATCTATGTCCTAACAATAACATATGAAGGATAGATAAATTGAATCTCCCAATTTTTATATATTTGTCGGAAAACAACTAGTAAACTCGTGTTGGGTAAATCTGCCATGATCCAAGGGAAACTTTGTAGATCTGGCTGGCATGTATTTCATTAATCTATGGAGAAGTTACAATTTACATATTTCCATTCTTACTGCTCTTTTAGATGTCTTAGTTCCTATAACAGGATCATTAATGTCGGGAGAGAATTGTTGGGAACGCTCATTTAAAATTCACTCTCAAGTACTGTACAATTATTTTACTTATTCAAGTCTTACACTGAGTCTAGAAGTAAAACAAATTGAAAAGACTGACACAGCTTATATATATTACCTCTCACTTTCTGATATACCAAATAGAATAGTAATAGTGATGATTTTTTATAGGAAAGGGACAAGCGCAAAGCATTTCAGGAAGTTTGCAGGAATTTCAGGTTTACTTCTTGTAGTTATTATAATAAGTCATTAGATTTAGTATTGAGTATATGGGTTCAGCCCACATGTTTTCTTATGTCTCTAACTCTCTATTCACTCTCTACTTATCTTTTAAAGGACCGTGAGGTCATAGTCAACTTAGTTTAATCATATTGTCTTTTGAAGGCCTGTCATGCATTTCTTTTTCTTGGAGAGGTTCTTACACCCAGCTGAGTGGTTTGAAAAGAGACTTGCGTATACCCGAAGTGTTGCTGCTAGTTCTATGGTAAGTGCCTTCTACTTTTACATGCATGCTTACTTTTTCAGTAACTGGATCTACCCAGTAGTGTCAATGGTCTTTGTCCGAGTAAAGATGGCCCATTCAACAACACTAACATAATTCAATTTGAGATTTTATACTCTTTTTAATTTTCACAATTTTTAAAGCAAATATCTTCCCGTTCAGAGTGTAGCCATGTTGCAATGAGTACAGCTCTGATTTTGAACTAACTCTTCATATTGCTCGTTGTGATCCAAACCCACCACATACTCTATCAGTTCTATTTTCTTTCGAAATAGTTTTTAAGTACTCTATCTGAAATATGATTATTTTCAGAAATGTCATAAATATCTCATTCACATATCTCATTCACAGTCCTTGCAATATTTATTACTTGATTAATATTCAGGTTGGTTATATCGTTGGCCTCGGAGATCGACATTCAATGAATATTTTAATTGATCAGACCACTGCAGAGGTTGTTCACATTGATCTTGGTGTTGCTTTTGAACAAGGCTTGATGCTTAAGACCCCAGAACGGGTATGTCTTTGATAATGCTTCATTAATGATCTAGAAAGCATGCATCTGTGAAGACATATATATGAGATTACAGCAAATTTTAAAAATTTGAGGACACAACATAGTTATAATACAACTCAAAATTATTATAGATTTAATCAGAGACTAGTATAACGTAACAAAGGATGGGGACTGGCCAATGAGTTGGGGAAAAGATTGTAGGAGTAGGGATGGTGAGTGGCCAATGGGTTTGGGGAGATGGTGGAGGCGGGGTTGGGGTTGAGGAGGAGACAGAGATCGTGGAGGTAAAGTAAGGATAAGGTTGAGTAAGAGATGGTGATGGTGGGGTTAGGGTGGGGTGGATAGCTGAGGGGATGGGAGGAGAATGTGGGGTGGAATTATAATTCACCATGTTTCTACAGCTTATTATTAGCTAGGAAAATGCCCTGCCTGATACATTAGTTATTTTGTGATTCACAATGAGCCGCATGTCTTGGTTGTTTACGAGAAAATCAATATTTTAAATGTTAGCTTGAGTCATCATGATAAAATTTAAAACTTATCTAATTATTGGGGTACTCTCATTTGTTTGGTATAGAAGTTCAAAATGTAAAAAAAATAAAATTGTAAAATGCAGCTAGGAGTGTCCCTTATCCGATGTGTAACATGAACACAGATCCATCCAACATGGATGCGATACCTAAATAACTTCTAATTTGAAGTGTCCATGCATCCTTGATCTGATCTCAGTTACATTGTTAATCCGGATTGTTGATATCTTCTTTAACTGCCGGCAGGTTCCATTTAGGCTCACAAGAGATGTAATTGATGGAATGGGTGTAACTGGTGTAGAGGGGGTTTTCCGAAGATGTTGCGAGAAAACACTCTCTGTAATGAGGACAAACAAAGAGGCGTTACTGACAATTGTGGAAGTAATCATACTTCACTCAAATTTTCATTGAATGAGTTTAGCTTATTTCTATTTATTTTCATAACAGATGTGTGTCTTCTGTAGGTTTTCATTCACGATCCACTTTATAAGTGGGCTCTGTCTCCTCTAAAAGCTTTGCAGCGTCAAAAGGTAACCTAAATCCTCAATTGTTATGTTATCTTTATCTAAACCCACAAGTGCTATTTTCTTCATTTAACCTTAGAACCAAAAGAGAAAATTCATTTTCCAGCATATATGGGATTTTGTGGCAGCTCCATTGGGCGAAGTATGTTCATCTTGCGTGATTTGATTTATCCGCAATGCTCATTTTGCTCTTTTCTCCACAGGATTTGGATGATGATTTGGATACAGGTTTGGAGGAACCTCAAAATGAGTATGAAGGAAATAAGGATGCTGCACGTGCACTTTTGCGGGTAAAACAAAAGCTGGATGGGTATGAAGATGGCGAAATGCGAAGTATCCATGGGCAGGTATTTCTTCGATATATTCCCTGCCAAATTAGTATTGATTATGCATATTTCTTTTCCTTTTTCATCTATATCATCATTTGGCTGATAAAGTGGGTGGGATACTATCGGTGTTATGTGAGCGCTGATATAAAATATAATTTTACATGTTCAAATATCTCATGGAAAATATAATTGTGGTATTTCATTCGCAGGTACAACAACTCATCCAAGATGCAATTGATTCTGAGCGTTTGTGTCAAATGTTTCCTGGTTGGGGGGCTTGGTTATGAAGAGTACTTTTGTTCGTTGTACACCTTGAGGGATCTTGTATAGGCGGCGTCTATATACTTCTCGTTTCATTATAAGAAATAATAATTAGTTACATTGATTTTGATTTTTTTTTTGTCCGTAGAATATATAAAATAAACTCACAATTACATTGATTTTATATGGTAAAATTATGTATATAGCTTAAAAACTCACTAATTAACAGTAGTTCAAAGCACTAGTAGTTGAATAGTATTTGAGTTCAAAGCACTAGTAGTTGATTAGTATGCAATATGGATACGTTGTCCGTTTTGGAGTATCTATACTTGGTAGGTTTAGACCAAACAATGTATATTCTAATCTAGTCATCAATTTGTACAATTGACATTTCCAGTTAAGGCAATGCATTTGTTAAAATTATTTGTAAGTGTAATATAGTGGCACTTACAAGTGACCAAGATAATTGTGTTCACCGATTGAACATAAGTATATTCTTGAGCTAGTACAATCTTTAGAAAGAAAAAAAAAAAAAGAATTTTGAAAGTATTATTATCTTTGTTATATTTTAATTTTGATAGAGTAATTCTTTGGAGTTTTTTTTCTTCATCCTCCTCCATTCTCAAATTCACAACCTTAAATAGGGGTGGGAAAACAAGTAAGCCGAATTAGACCCTATAAGTTGAATTGTCCAACTTAATTTGTTTAAAAGAAAATTGGATTTGTACCCCCACAAATGGACTAATATACCCTTCAAAATATAAAAAACATAATTTCTTCTCCTTCATTTTCATTCAATCAATTAAAGGTAAAAAAAATTACTCCAAAATCTTATCTCACCAAATTCGGTAATTAAATTATTTTCTTCAAAAATTCGATACATAAATTAACACTATTAGAAATTGTATTTTTATAATTTTTAGTGGTATAATTGATTATTTTGTCCAGAGCCCAATAGGTTTAGATTTTATTAAAGTTTAATTGTAATTTTAGTTCCTTATTTTTATCAATTCATGAAATTGTTCTCTATTTTAAAATTTGACAACTTTTGTCTCTCATTTTGATTTTTTTAACTATAAAATAGCAATATGACATATTTTAAAGAATGTGACATGATATGATGATGTATAATGATTAATAACTATGAAATTACAAGAAAATTCTATAGAAACTTCACCTTCAATTTTAAAAATTATTTATTTTTTATAATTTAATTAATGATATATAAATAATTAATATTTTTAGATGGTTCAATACTATAAAATTACATGTCACATCATTTAAAATATGTCAAATCGATATTTTTCAATTCAAAAATATGAGAAGTGATCAAAACTGTTTTATTTTTAAAACTGGGGGAGCAATTCTATGAATTGGTGAAAATAGAGAGATTAAATTAAGTCTTTTATTAATTGTATAATTATTATTTAATTAGATTGAATTTTAGATAACTAATTTTGAAGTTTAATTTCTTTTAACAATAAATTAATATATTTTATTTATTTTTAATTGTATTTTATTATTGATTATTGATGAAACAATCTAACTACATACCTTTCTTTCTTTATTTCACTATACAATGTTTTAAAACCTAGTCCAATTTAGTCCAACCAAGCTGGTTGGACTGTTTGAACCATGGCTCAATGACACGGTTAATCTGGTAGGAACAAAGAACTAGAAATGCATCTGACATGTGAAAGTTAGCTTTTGTACCCCCCATTTAAACTTGTACCCCCAATTTAATGTTTTTTCAATGAAATATCCAAAATAACCTTAAATCAAAACAGTTGTACCCCACACTTGAAAAATCCGGAAAAGTGAGTTTTTTTGAAAAAAAGTTTTTACCGGAAATTTCAAGAGGATTGAAATTTCCGGTAGTTCAAAATCAATACCGGAAATTTGAAATTTCCGGATGCCTTCCCGGAGATTTCATTTTTTGAAATTTCCGGTATGCATTTTTAACTACCAGATTTTTCAATTTTCCGGTTTGTTTACCGGAAATTTCATTTCTTTTTGAAATTTCCGGTACACTTCTTAACTTTTTGGGCAGGAGCAACCCCAGCAAATTTTTGAAACTACTGGATTTTTGAAATTTCTGGATTAACTACCGGAAATTTCAAAAAACGAAATTTCCGGTGAACAAAAACTAACTACCGGATTTTTCAAAATATTTAAAATTTCCGGTATTAAAAATACAACTACCGGAAATTTCATTGACCAAATTTCCGGTAATAACTACCGAAAATTTAGTTGCAAAAAATTACTTACCGGAAATTTCAACGAGGAGTCAAATTTTGGCAGTTATCATTATTATTATTATTATTATTATTATTATTATTATTATTATTATTATTATTATTATTATTATTATTATTAATTTTTATTTATAAAAAAAAAGTTATTATAA